>NC_088214.1:24864820-25017320 GCF_036934945.1 Oncorhynchus masou masou | reverse complement strand
TACCCGTAGTGATAACAGACACTAACAGCAGTATAGTGAAGACAAGTCTGTTTACCCGTAGAGTGATAACAGACACTAACAGCAGTATAGTGAAGACAAGTCTGTTTACCCGTAGAGTGATAACAGACACTAACAGCAGTATAGTGAAGACAAGTCTGTTTACCCGTAGTGATAACAGACACTAACAGCAGTATAGTGAAGACAAGTCTGTTTACCCGTAGAGTGATAACAGTATAGTGAAGACAAGTCTGTTTACCCGTAGAGTGATAACAGACACTAACAGCAGTATAGTGAAGACAAGTCTGTTTACCCATAGAGTGATAACAGACACTAACAGCAGTATAGTGAAGACAAGTCTGTTTACCCGTAGAGTGATAACAGACACTAACAGCAGTATAGTGAAGACAAGTCTGTTTACCCGTAGAGTGATAACAGACACTAACAGCAGTATAGTGAAGACAAGTCTGTTTACCCGTAGAGTGATAACAGTATAGTGAAGACAAGTCTGTTTACCCGTAGAGTGATAACAGACACTAACAGCAGTATAGTGAAGACAAGTCTGTTTACCCGTAGTGATAACAGACACTAACAGCAGTATAGTGAAGACAAGTCTGTTTACCCGTAGAGTGATAACAGACACTAACAGCAGTATAGTGAAGACAAGTCTGTTTACCCGTAGAGTGATAACAGACACTAACAGCAGTATAGTGAAGACAAGTCTGTTAACCCGTAGAGTGATAACAGACACTAACAGCAGTCTAGTGAAGACAAGTCTGTTTACCCGTAGAGTGATAACAGACACTAACAGCAGTATAGTGAAGACAAGTCTATTTACCCGTAGAGTGATAACAGACACTAACAGCAGTATAGTGAAGACAAGTCTGTTAACCCGTAGAGTGATAACAGACACTAACAGCAGTCTAGTGAAGACAAGTCTGTTTACCCGTAGAGTGATAACAGACACTAACAGCAGTATAGTGAAGACAAGTCTGTTTACCCGTAGAGTGATAACAGACACTAACAGCAGTATAGTGAAGACAAGTCTGTTTACCCGTAGAGTGATAGACACTAACAGCAGTATAGTGAAGACAAGTCTGTTTACCCGTAGTGATAACAGACACTAACAGCAGTATAGTGAAGACAAGTCTGTTTACCCGTAGTGATAACAGACACTAACAGCAGTATAGTGAAGACAAGTCTGTTTACCCGTAGAGTGATAACAGACACTAACAGCAGTATAGTGAAGACAAGTCTGTTTACCCGTAGTGATAACAGACACTAACAGCAGTATAGTGAAGACAAGTCTGTTTACCCGTAGTGATAACAGACACTAACAGCAGTATAGTGAAGACAAGTCTGTTAACCCGTAGAGTGATAACAGACACTAACAGCAGTATAGTGAAGACAAGTCTGTTTACCCGTAGAGTGATAACAGACACTAACAGCAGTATAGTGAAGACAAGTCTATTTACCCGTAGTGATAACAGACACTAACAGCAGTATAGTGAAGACAAGTCTGTTAACCCGTAGTGATAACAGACACTAACAGCAGTATAGTGAAGACAAGTCTGTTTACCCGTAGAGTGATAACAGACACTAACAGCAGTATAGTGAAGACAAGTCTGTTTACCCGTAGAGTGATAACAGACGCAGGAAGGCATCCTTTGTCAGAAATATGTTTAATTGTCGTGACAATGGCATAGGTGTTGGCAAGACAACACAGACAGATCTGGGACTCAGGCAAAGGCAGCGCCACTATGCGGGGTCCATGTTGATGTGCTGTTGACAGACAAGCCCATAGAGAAGTGTGTCGATATATGGCATGGTGTCGACAGACAGACAGACCTTTGAGAGGCGTGGGCATGGCAGAGCAGAGGGGATGGATGGCCTGTTGAGAGGAGAGGCCTCACGGGTCGGGCAGCAGGACCAGGAAACAGGTTGATCGATACTCAGTGACAGACATACATGGTGTCCAGATTAACAGAGCCTTTAGGACTAGGAGGTGAAAGGGCTTTATATTTTTATGCTGCCTCCAGAAAACACAGAATAGGCCCAGTTTGGGCTTTCATCTAGAACTGTTTGTCAAATGAGAAGAAAGCCAACTGCCATTGTAGGCCGAAGAATACAATGACAGACGTGACATCCGCCATCATGGTTTAAGTGAGTGGCCTGATGCTGATAGGGGCATGTGCATGCTGCGTCATCTCCAGATGGCAATCAAACGGCAGCAAGCAAGCAACGTGTGAGAAGAGATTATGCTTCACCCTCTCCACCTTTGAAACCATGGCAACGCAGAGCAGGAGGTCCTGGCTGAGGAAGAAGCTATGATGTGTTGAGGAGGAGATGGCCTTGGTGGCCGCATATATTATATTAGCATAGAATAGATTTACTACATGTAGTCACTCTACTTCTATGGGTGGCAGGCTGCTATAATATATTGCTTGTTCTTTCTAACAAGAAGCACGGCCTGGATATACATTATATACACAAAAGTATGTGGACACCCTTTCAAATTGGTGGATTTGGTTATTTCAGCCACAAATGTTGATGACAGGTGTATAAAATCGAGCACATGCAATCTCCATAGACAAGCATAGGCAGTAGAATGGCCTTACTGAAGAGCTCAGGTGACTTTCAATGTGGCACCGTCATAAGATGCCATCTTTCCAACAACTCAGTTCCTCAGATTTCTGCCTTGCTAGAGCTGCCCCGGTTAACTGTAAGTGCTGTTATTGTGAAGTGGAAACGTCTAGGAGCAACAACGGCTCAGCCGGAAAGTGGTAGGCGAGTGCTGAAGCACGTAAAAAAATGTTTGGGGCCTGTTCTCGGTTGCAGCACTCACTACAGAGTTCCAAACTGCCTCTGGAAGCAACGTCAGCAAAATAACTGTTTGTTGGGAGCTTCATGAAATTGCAGAGCAGCCGCACACAAGCCAAAGATCACCATGCACAATGACGGAGTGGTGCAAAGAGCGCCGCCATTGGACTGCCAGGAGAACACTACCTGCCCCAATGCATAGTGCCAACTGTAAAGGTTGGTGGAGGACGAATAATGGTCTGGAGCTGTTTTTCCATGGTTCGGGCTAGGCCCCTTAGTTCCAGTGAAGGGAAATCTTAATGCTACAGCATACAATGACATTCTAGACGATTCTGTGCTTCCAACTTTGTGGCAACAGTTTGTGGAAGGCCCTTTCCTGTTTCAGCATGACAATACACAAAGTGAGGTCCATACAGAAATGGTTTGTCGAGATCGGTGTGGAAGAACTTGACTGACCTGCACAGAGCCCTGACCCCAACCCCATCGAACACCTTTGGGATGAATTGTAAATGGAACTGCGAGCCAGGCTTAATCTCCCAACATCAGTGCCTGACCTCACTAATGCTCGTGGCTGAATGGAAGCAAGTCCCCACAGCAATGTTCCAATATCTAGTGGAAAGCCTTCCCAGAAGAGGCGAGGCTTTTATAGCAAAGGGTGGACCAACTCCATATTAATGATTTTGGAATGAGATGTTTGACAAGTAAGTGTCCACATACCTTTGGTCATGTAGTGTACCAGAGACATACACTGAGTGTACAAAACATTATGAACACCTGCTCTTTCCGTGACATAAATTGACCACGTGAATCCAGGTGAACGCTAGGAGCCCTTATTGATGTCACTTGTTAAATCAACTTCTAATCAGTGTAGATGAAGGGGAAGAGACAGGTTAAAGAAGGATTTTGAAGCCTTCAGACAATTGAGACATGGATTGTGTGTGTGTGTGCCATTCAGAGGGTGAATGGGCAAGACAAAATATTTAAGTGCCTTTGAGGGGGGTATGGTAGTAGGTGCCAGGTGTAGGGCTTTAGCAGTCACAAATTCTCAGCCGGTGAATGTCAAGCAAATAACTGCCGGTCTCACGGTCATTTACCGTTAATTAACATAAACACATTTAGCATCTTCTGGCTTCCACACACTGATTTGGTATTTGGAGATTTTATTAGGATCCCCATTAGCTGTTGCAAAAGCAGCAGCTACTCTTCCTGGTGTCCACACAAAACATAATACAGAATGACATAATACAGAACATCAATAGACAAGAACAGGTCAAAGACAGAACTACATTAAAAAATGTAAAAGGCACAAGTAGCCTACATATCAATGCATACACACAAACTTTCTAGGTCAGATAGGGGAGAGGCGTTGTGTCGTGAGGTGTTGCTTTATCTGTTTTTTGAAACCAGGTTTGCTGTTTATTTGAGCAATATGAGACGGAAAGAAGTTCCATGCAATTAGGGCTCTATATAATAAATACTATACGCTTTCTTGAATTAGTTTTGGATTTGGGGACTGTGAAAAGACCATTGGTGGCAGTTCTGGTGGGATAAGAGTGTGTTTCAGAGCTGTGTGTAAATTGACTATGGAAACAATTTGGGATTTTCAACACATTAATGTTTCTTATAAAAAGAAGAAGTGATGCAGTCAGTCTCTCCTCAACTCTTAGCCAAGAGAGACTGGCATGCATAGTATTTATATCAGCCCTCTGATTACAATGAAGATCAAAATGTGCCGCTCCGTTTTGGGGCAGCTGCAGCTTAACTAGATCTTTCCTTGCAGCACTGGACCACACAACTGGACAATAATCAAGATTAGACAAAACTAGAACCTGCAGAACTTGCTTTTTGGAGTGTGGTGTCAAAAAAAGCAGAGCATCTCTTTATTACGGCCAGACATCTCCCCATCTTTACAACCATTGAATCTATATGTTTTGACCATGACAGTTTACAATATAAAGTAACGCCAAGTAATTTGGTCAACAGCCACACCATTCATTACCAGATTCAGCTGAGGTCTAGAACTTAAGTTCTCTCAGTTTATTACTGGCCACCCATTCCAAAACAGACTGCAACTCTTTGTTAAGGGTTTCAGTGACTTCATTAGCTGTGATTGCTGATGCGTATATGGTTTAATCATCAGCAAACATGGACACACATGCTTTGTTAATTGCTAGTGGCAGGTCATTGGTAAAAATAGAAAGGAGTAGAGGGCCTAGACAGTTGCCCTGCGGAACACCACACTTGACATGTTTGAAATTAAAGAAGCTTCCATTAAAGAAAACTATTTGAGTTCTATTAGATAGATACAGTTAAAGTCGAAAGTTTACCTTAGCCAAATACATTTAAACTCAGTTTTTCACAATTCCTGACATTTAATCCCAGCAAATATTCCCTGTCATGGGTCAATTGGGATCACCACTTTATTTTAAGAATGTGAAATGTCAGAATAATAGTAGAGAGAATTATTTATTTCAGCTTTTATTTCTTTCATCACATTCCCAGTGGGTCAGAAGTCTACATACACTCAATTAGTATTTGGTAGCATTGCCTTTAAATGGTTTAACTTGGGTGAAATGTTTCGGGTAGCCTTCCACAAGCTTCCCACAATAAGTTGGGTATATATTGGCCCATTCCTCCTGACAGAGTTGGTGTAACAGAGTCAGGCTTGTAGGCCTCCTTGCTCGCACACGCCATTTCAGTTCTGCCCACACATTTTCTATAGGATTGAGGTCGGGGCTTTGATGGCCACTCCAATACCTTGACTTTGTTGTCCTTAAGCCATTTTGCCACAACTTTGGAAGTATGCTTGGGGTCATTGTCCATTTGGAAGACCAATTTGTGACCAAGCTTTAACTTTCTGACTGATGTCTTGAGTTGTTGCTTCAATATATCCACGTAATTTTACGTCCTCATGATGCCATATAATTTGTGAAGTGCAGCAGTCCCTCTTGCAGCAAAGCACCCCTACAACATGATGCTACCACCCCCAAGTCGATTAGGACATCGGCATGACACAAGTAATTTTCCAACAATTGTTTATATACAGATTATTTCACCTATAATTCACTGTATCACAATTCCAGTGGGTCAGAAGTTTACTTAGACTAAGTTGACTGTGCCTTTTAAACAGCTTGGAAAATTTGAAGTTTGAAGGTAGGACTTGAAATACATCCACAGGTACACCTCCAATTAACTAAAATGATGTCAATCAGAATCTTCTAAAGCCATGACATAATTTCCTGGAATTTTCCAAGCTGTTTAAAAAGGCACAGTCAACTTAGTGTATGTAAACTTCTCACCCACTGGAATTGTGATACAGTGAATTATAAGTGAAACAATCTGTATGTAAACAATTGCTGGAAAAATTACTTGTGTCATGCACAAAGTAGATGTCCTAACCGACTTGCCAAATCTATAGTTTGTTAGCAAGAAATTTGTGGAGTGGTTGAAAACTAGTTTTAATGACTCCAACCTAAGTGTATGTAAACTTCCGACTTCAACTGTAGCTCTGAATCCACAATATTGCATAGGTTGAAAAGCCATAACACAAGTTTTTTTAACAACAGGTTGTGGTCAATAATATCAGTACTGCACCGACAATCTTCTTTTTATCCGTTTCTATCAACCAATCATCAGTCATTTGTGTCAGCGCAGTACATGTTGAGTGCCCTTCTCTATAAGCATGCTGAAAGTCTGTTCTTAATTTGTTTACAGAGAAATGGCATTGTAAATGGTCAAACACCATTTTTTCCTACAGTTTGCCAAGAGCTGGCAGCAAGCTGCTGTTAGAACCTGTTGTTAGAACCAGTGAAGGCCGCTTTACCACTCTTGGGTAGCAGAATTACTTTGGCTTCCCGACAGGCTTGAGGACAAAGACTTTCCTCTAGGATCAAATTAAAAATATGACAGATGGGAGTGGCTATAGTCAGCTACCATCCTCAGTAGCTTTCTATCTAAGTTGTCAATGCCAGGAGGTTTGTCATTATTGATCAATAACAATTTTTCCACCTCTCCCACACTAACTCAACAAAATTAAAATATGCAATGCTATTCTTTCATTTAAAAAAAGTATGCATGAATACAATTGCTCACTGTTCGTTGTTGGCATTTCCTGCCTAAGTTTGCCCACTTCGCCAATGAAATAATCATTAAAATAAATTGCCAACATGAAATGGTTTTGTGATGAATTCGATGAAAGATGGATTTGAATGTCTTTCTGCCCATAATTTCATTTAAAATACTCAAGTTTTTTTTCCATCATTCTTTATATCATTGATCTTGGCATCATAATACAGTTTATTTTTGTTGAGTTTAGTCACACCATTTCTCAATTTTTCAGTAAGTAAGCCAGTCAGATGTGCAGCCAGACTTATTAGCCACTCATTTTGCCCCATCTCTTTCAACCATACAGTTTTTCAATACCTCATCAATCCATGGAGCCTTAACAGTTCTAACAGTCAGTTTCTTAACAGGTGCATGTTTATCAGTAATTGGAAGAAGCAATTTCATAAATTGATCAAGTGCAGCGCCTGGATGCTCCTTATTAATCACATCAGACTAACAAATATTTTAACATCATCCACATAGGAGTCACAACAAAATATTTTGTATGATCTCTTATACACTATTTTAGGCCCAGCTGTAGTAATTTTGGCTTTCCTGGATCTAGCCACTATATTGTGATCACTGCATCCAATGGGTACAGATACAGCTTTAGAACAAAGTTCTACAGTATTAGTAGTAAAT
This sequence comes from Oncorhynchus masou masou, assembly GCF_036934945.1. Lineage (NCBI taxonomy): Eukaryota > Metazoa > Chordata > Actinopteri > Salmoniformes > Salmonidae > Oncorhynchus > Oncorhynchus masou. The sequence continues at coordinate 25,009,757 of NC_088214.1, read as the reverse complement.
GTGATTGATCTAGTTCCTGTAGTGTTTGTAAACACCCTGGTAGGTTGATGAATAACCTGAACCAGATTACAGGCACTGTTTACAGTAAGAAGCTTCCTCTTGCTCAATAAAAAACAGTCAATATTTAGGTCCTCAAGAAAGTACACCTCTCTGTTTACATCACAAACACTATCAAGCATTTCACACATATTATTTAGATACTGACTGTTAGTAATTGGTGGCCTGTAGCAACACCCCAACAGAAAAGGCTTTAGATGTGCCAAGTGAACCTGCAACCACAACACTTCAATAACACTTGACATAAGATCTTCTCTCAGCATTACAGGGATATGGCTCTGAATATATACAGCAACACCTCCCCCATAAGCATTTCTGTCTCTTCTATAGATGTTATATCCTTGTATTGCTACTGCTGTATCATCAAATGAATTATCTAAGTGAGTCTCATAAATAGCTAATATATGAATGTTATCTGATGCTAGCAAGTTATTGATTTCCCGAACCTTATTTCTACTGGACTACATATATTAATGTGGGCTATTTTCAAGCCTTTCCTGGGTAGCTTATCAGAGCTTGACATAATACTGAAGAGCAAACAAAGCAAGAGAAAAACATATACATTCAGCAGTCCATTACTCAATTGGTGTGTGTGTGTGTGTGTGTGTGTGTGTGTGTGTGTGTGTGTGTGTGTGTGTGTGTGTGTGTGTGTGTGTGTGTGTGTGTGTGTGTGTTCTGCGAGGTTGAAGCTACGAACCCATTGGTTTGGCTCTCTCATCCCTTCCAGGCTTCTGGGAGGGAGGGTGGACAATGAACCTGTCATAGCAAATGTAAGCAATGTCCCCACGTGCTTTGGCAGCTTTCATGGCTGGGATCAGTTCTTTCCTCTTCTGGCACACAGCTTCAGGATAGTCCTCGTTGAGGAAGATAAGTTCTTGACTCTTTCCAGAACAGCTACCTTGTCCTTGAACCTCAGGAACTTGACCACTATTGGCCTGGGCCTATCACCGGTGGTGGGATTTCCAGTCCTGTGGGATAGCTCCACCTCAATCTTTCTGTGGTCTATCTTTAATTTCTCAGAGATAATTTCCCTCACTTTGTCCACAGACTCTGTCCAGGTCTCATGTGGAGATTCTGCAATCCCATCAAAACAACCATGTTGTTCCGCCTTGATTGTCCCTCAAGATAGTCTGATTGATCTGTCATTGTTATCATTGATTCACACACAGAACTGACCTGTCCTCTCTCAAGGACTTACAGATTGCTGTCATCTTGCCATTCTCCGGTTTCAACTCATTGAGCAGACCCTGGGAGAACTGCAAACTGTTCTTCAGGTTGTGGACCTCTCTGGTCAGGTCGTCCATTCTTTTATTAGTAGAATCCACACGTATTTGGGCAAAACACTTGAAGATATTTTCTTGTTGTTGTAACAACTGCTTGTAGGTCTCTTTTTGTATGTTTAAAATATCCTTCAAGGGTGATAGAGAGACACCAGTGTCGGCTTTGGTCTTCGTCATGGTAGCTAGCAACGTAGGTTACTCTGTTACTCCTTGCAGTTCCAGACAGGGCAGGTCACGGGGAAGATTGAAAACAACAAACAGCAGGGATCTAGACATCCACAAACACGGGACAATCCGCGGTCCCAGCGACAATTGCTAACTTGAACGCAAACTGCATTCAAGAAAACCCCGCTAGCATGATATGCAGCTAGCTAAAAATATTATTTTAAATATGGCTCTCTGTCACGTGATCGGGTCTTTCTCACAGGCTATAAATTAAAATCAGACACATCGTGGACACAACTGCACGCACGTCCTTATCCAATTCTGGCACGCAGATTCTGGTGAGAGAAGCAACAAAATACCCAAGAATCACTGTGAAAGAATTGCAGGCCTTGGTGGCACCACCTCCACGTCCACAGGCTCTTTGAAAGGGTTGCCAGAAGAAAGTCCTTTCTGATCCCAAGACACAGACGCAAGCGCTTAGAGTTTGCCAAACGTCATTTAAATTATGACTGGAAGAAGGTGTTCTGGTCATATGAGACCAAAATTTAATGTTTTGGTCAGATACAGCATCGGCATGTTTGGCATCGAAACAGAGATGCATACAAGGAGAGGCACCTCTTTCCCACGGTGAAATACGGAGGGGGGTCAGTGATGTTCTGGGGCTGTTTTAATTCCAGAGGTCCAGGGGCCCTGGTTAAGATTGATGGCATGATGGCATAATGAATTCTACCAAGTATCAGGCAATTTTGGCTGACAATCTGGTTACCTCTGCCAGAAGGCTGGGACTTGGCCGTAGGTGGACTTTCCAACAAGACAATGACCCGAAACATACCTCAAGATCCACACAGAAATAGTTCTGTGACAACAAAATCAATGTTTTGCCATGGCCATCTCAGTCGCCGGACCTCAATCCAATGGAAAACCTGTGGGCTCTTGAAAGGATCTGCATAGAGGAATGGTCCAAAATCCCTACAAATGTGTTTCTTAACCTTGTCAAACATTACAGGAAAAGACTCCATACTGTTTTCCTTGCCAGAGGTGGTTGCACTAAGTACTAAATGAGGAGTGCCAATAATTACGAAACCTTGATTTTGGTTAAATTTATTTTGTATTAAATATTTGAATGATTTTGGTTGGTTCCATTAAAACATGAATAAAGTACACTTTCTCACATGTTGGTATTTTGAGTTTCTCTCTATAATTATATTGTTACATTTCTTTTAAGTATTGTTTGTGCATTGCCAGTCAGGGGTGCCAGTACAGAGTCCACTGTATGTCAATCTACTATCCCCCATAGTACAAAAGTTGACCTATTCTATGCGAGAAATAAATATTCCAAGCATAGTCTGGGACATTTGTGAGATGCGATAGATCCCAAATTAATACAACCACTAGCATAAAAAACAAACCTTTTGAAGCAATGAGGCTGACGCAACAGATCAGAACATTTAGCTTAAAATGTTGATAAACTATTAGGCTATTCCTTCACATTATAAGCACAGCAATGCACACACGGCAGTAGGCCGTATACATTTGTGAAATATGTTCAGTTTAGAAATGGACTATTATCATGCACCTGTCTCAAAACAGGGGCAGGGGAAAAAATATACAATGTCATCTATGCACGTAAATAGCGAATGGAGGACGCTTTTCCTGTGATTCATTTTCATGCCAGCCAGGTAGGCTTTACTACTGTGGTAAAGATAAGCAACGTTCTTAATATTAGGAAAGTTGGAGAAATATATATAGTAAGCCTAGCCTAAAGAAAGCTGATAGGATCCTCTTCTTTTTAATAGATGCCATCACTCTGTTTTCTCACGCAATTGCATAGCCTATAGAAATGTTATGGAACATGAGCTCATGGGCTTTCATGAAGTGTTTGACTAGATTTTCGATTATATTTGCATTAATGTCAGAGTGTTTGAGGGACAATAGAGTGCTGAGTACCAGGTAGTTAGCAAGTTTGGTAGGCTACTAATGACCATCAGCTGCATCAGAGCTTGGAGAAGCCTAATTAGCATTTGACTGCCTTCAAGACTCGTGACCGCCGGTGTGACGGTAATACAGTCACCGTAACACCGTAATAGCCCTAGCAGGTTTGTGTCAAGAACTGCAATGCTGCTGTGTTTTTTTACGCTCAACAGTGTCCTGTAATTATCAAGAATGATCCACCACTCAAAGGACAAAGGAAATCCAGACAACTTCACACAACTGTGGGAAGCATTGTAGCATCCCTGGCCAGCATCCCTGTGGAACGCATCCATCATACACTTAGGTTGGAGTCATTAAAACTCGTTTTTAACCACACCACAAATTTCTTGTGAACAAACCATAGGTTTGGCAAATTGGTTAGGACATCTACTTTGTGCATGACACAAGTCATTTTTCCAAAAATTGTTTACAGACAGATTATTTCACTTATAATCCACTGTATCACAATTCCAATGGGTCAGAAGTTTACATACACTAAGTTGACTGTGCCTTTAAATAGCTTGGAAAAGTCGTGAAAATTATGTCATGGCTTTAGAAGCTTCTGATTGACATCATTTGAGTCAATTGGAGGTTTACCTGTGGATGTATTTCAAGGCCTACCTTCAAACTCAGTGCCTCTTCTCTTGACATCATGGGAAAATCAAGAGACCAGCCAAGACCACAGAAAAAAAATTCTAGACCTCCACAAGTCTGGTTCATCCTTGGGAGAAATGTCCAAATATCTGAAGGTACCACATTCATCTGTACAAACAATAGTACACAAGTATAAACACCATGGGACCACGCAGCCGTCATACCACTCAGGAAGGAGGCGCGTTCTGTCTGCTAGAGATGAACGGCCTTTGGTGCGAAAAGTGCATATCAATCCCAGAACAACAGCAAAGGACCTTGTGAAGATGCTGGAGGAAACTGGTACAAAAGTATCTATATCCACAGTAAAACAAGTCCTATATCGACATAACCTTAAATGCCGCTCAGCAAGGTAGAAGCCACTGCTCCAAAACGGCCATTAAAAAAGCCAGATTAAGTTTTGCAACTGCACATGGGGACAAAGATCGTACTTTTTGTAGAAATGTCCTCTGGTCTGATGAAATAAAAATAGAACTGTTTGGCCATAATGACCATCATATTTGGAGGAAAAAGGGGGAGGCTTGCAAGCCGAAGAACACCATCCCAACCACGGGGGTGGCAGCATCATGTTTTGTGGGTGCTTTGCTGCAGGAGGGCTCGTGCCATTCACTAAATAGATGGCATCATGAGGGGGGGAAATTATGTGGATATTTTGAAGCAACATCTCAAGACATCAGTCAGGAAGTTAAAGCTTGTTCACAAATGGGTTCTCCAAATGGACAATGACCCCAAGCACACTTCCAAATTTGTGGCAAAATGGCTTAAGGACAACAAAGTCAAGGTATTGGAGTGGCCATCACAAAGCTCTGACCTCAATCCTATAGAAAATTTGTTGGCAGAACTGAAAAAGTGTGTGCGAGCAAGGAGGCCTACAAACCTGACTCAGTTACACCAGCTCTGTCAGGAGCCAAAATTCACCTAACATATTGTGGGAAGCTTGTAGAAGGCTACCTGAAACATTTCACCCAAGTTAAACAATTTAAAGACAATGCTACCAAATACTAATTGAGTTAATGTAAATTTCTGACCCACTGGGAATGTGATGAAAGAAAGAAATTTGAAATAAATAATTCTCTCTACTATTATTCTGACATTTTACATTCTTAAAATGAAGTGGTGATCCTAACTGACCGAAGACAGGGAATTTTTACTAGGATTAAATGTCAGGATTTGTGAAAAACTGAGTTTAAATGTATTTGGCTAAGTTGTATGTTAACTTCAACTGTATACAGATGGCTCCAGTAGTGGAGGCTGGTGGGAGGAGCTATGGGAGGATAGACTCATCGTAATGGCTGGAATGGAATGGAGTCAAACATGTGGTTTCCATATCTTTGATATGTTTGATACCGTTGCATTTACTCCATTCCAGTCATTACAACGTTTTACAGCTAATTTCCATGGAGCTGAGAGAAATGTTTCAGTGTGAAAGCTTATTTGCTACGGATCTACGCATTTTGCCATGGCTAATTCTGTGTTCTTAAACTCAAACATTACAACAAAACCAATGGAGGTCCCAATCTGGGCATGTACTCTGCATGACCTGTCAGCAATCCATACATGCCAGAAATACTCCTAAATGCAGTGTTTGTCATTCAGGCGTGTTTCCTGAAAGCTTTGCTTTACTTTATTTCCCTCGACAACCCAGACTCAAGCCACTCCTATAATAGTAAAGTGCTTCCTTTGACAAATGTCATTTGTTCAAGAAAAACTCACCCCTATTTGGTTTAGCTGATCCTGCAGACCCTGAAGATATCCAAACTTTGTCCCTCCTAACACGAGAGTGATGCCTGGGATCTGGGCCAAGCTTCATTCAGGGCTGACTGCACAAATCTAGAGTGTGTCCTTAAAGTAGCTTCTATCCAGACCAAAATGTTCAGCTGGCTGGACTAACAAGGGTGGGTCCTCAGAGCAGAACAGACCAGCTGAAGTGTATTCTATTCTCTGACTAACAGGCAGATGGAGCTTGGTCATTCTCATGAAACCATTAAAATACCATGGCAGTAGTGATTTTAAATATAAAACATGTCATTTAGTAATGTAACAAAATATCATAATAATGTTCTCTACCAGAGTAAAATGAAGAACTTCAGAAAAAAATTTATGGATTTTTTAATAGATGTTTTCAAATGACAGAACGATTATTTACTGAATATTCATGTATAATAACAATGAAAAAATATGAAGTGTCCATGACCGATGTTCTCATCCTACGCAACCTTTTTGAAGGACTGTTTACACACACAGAGAATTTTAAATAAAGTTTGATTTTGAATGACGCAACACATTTGCCAGTACCATCAAGATGGCTACCAGGTAAGCAGATCTCTTTATATTTATCCAGTTAAGTTAAACATTCGCTTGTCAGACTGCGTACATGACAGTATCATTACTGATACAGGTAGTTTTCCACATTTAGAAAAATGTTAGATTTGACATTTTCTATGAAAATATACTTCATTAATGTCTAAATATGTACATTGAAAAAACATTTTGCTTTGTCATCATGTCTTCTCTATTGTTAGCAAACATTCCTCACAACACTATTCTCACTTACCCCTGCAATTTAAGGTCAGTTGCGGTAGAGAGAACTGTTTCGGTAATGAGAATTTAATCATACAGACTATATTTTTTAAATATAATGAACTATTAATTTAAATATTATTTACTAACTGTTGATATTTTGCTTTATGTCCTGTTAAATTATAGACAGTCATCAAGTGACAAAAAGAAAGCTTTTAGCGAAGGCTAGGCTGACAAAATTCAGAGAAAAAGTTTACACCAACCCAGAACTGCTGGAAGAGTACAGAAGGAAGGACAGAGAGAGGTTAGGGGTTGGAGAGGTTACAGCAAGCGTAAATAGCATATATAGTCTATAGGAAGCCTATGCCCCCATACAGCATCTATAGAAGTCAATACCCTACAGTGCCCTCTACTGTACAGTTCCTACTCATCCAACCAAACTCTGAAACACACACAAGCATACACACACACACACACACAGTCAGTAAGCCATTCAGTGTCTACTATAGGATGACGTGTCCATAACAGTAAGACTTTTTCCATGTTTTGAGACATGCTCATTTCATGTCATGCGTCCTTCCCATTTCCAGATATCAAAAATGAAAGCAAAATTGTAAAATCAAGAAAACTCAAGATCTGACAAAGAAGCAACATGAAAAGAAGAAAGAACAGTGGCAGGAAAACTCAAAAAGGTATTACAGAAGAAAGAAACAGCTAAAAGCAGTATTGGACATGACATCATCAAGCCAGGAAGATGATCCACTTCAACATGTCCAAGAAGCAAAATTAAGAAGTTATTCAAAATCTTCAAGAAGACACAGCCTCCCCAAGAGAACAGCCATTCTCACCTCAGCAGGTAAATATCCCTGCCATCAACTCAACTCCTAAAAGAAGATAGACATCTCTACAGACACCAGGACCAATGAAGACATCTCTACAGACACCAGGACCAATGAAGACATCTACCCCAAAGAAATCACCCAAAAAGAGGAACAGAAGAAAGAAAACATTATCAAAATTGAGGTCAAAGTTGCGCTACACAGAAGAGAAGCTGCTGGAGAGGACCAAAAGAGAAAAGCTTCCTAAGGCTGTGTTAATGGCACAGCCAAGTGGATCAGGTCAGACTTTCTATTGTGATGAATTACCCATTATAGGTGAGCATTAAATGTGTCAGTGCACAATAGTAATTACCAACATAATTGCCACAAAAGTAGCAACAATTAGTCTAATTGAATGTTATCTTATTGTCAGTTAAAATAAGTTTTCAAGAATTCACACAGCACACCATACTCTCTAGTGCCCCACATCAATGAAATTCAAGCTTAACAATGACCTAGTGTATCAGGTGATTCGATTAAAAGAAAATACAAGAAACTCTAAATTAAGTAAACATGTATGAATCAAATGGACAACTCTCTGTCATGAGATACCAAGTTATCCTGCACAGTTCACACTCATGTGTCACCTTTCATTATCAGGGGAGGAAGAGCTCAACAGTAGGTGGTGTTTGAGTTCCTCTGTTGGCTGGCTGGGACCCGGGAAAAGTCAATATGGCTCCTGCTCACAAAGGGAACCTGCTCCACAGGTCACTATCCTTTAAATGTCGCCATATTTTAGACTACAGCCGGCCCGCGATGATTAATTAAAGTCACTTTTTTGGATTTCAGCCACGGCTGCCATTAGCAGTAGAGGGTAATGAGAGAGAAATAACTCTGGCTGATATCCCAGGGGACTCTATAATACTGTACCACAGAATCCGGTTACTGCTGTTAACATACTGTACATAAGTTAGATGGTGAGCATTACAGTGTTGAGGACACCAATAATCAGGGGTGCAACTTTCACTTATCCCCCCCCTATTTTATTATTGGAATGTGATACAAAACGAGACACAGGTGTGCTTTAGGACAATGAGGATGCCTTCAAGCGGTCAGGAAGGCTGTTTGGAGTGTTTATGCAACTGGACAAAAAACACATCATATTTTTGTTTTATGTTCCCCCCACTTCTAAAGCTAAAGTTGCGCCCCTGCCAATCATAATTACATCACAATGTAAAAAACTGCATTCCAAATTTAATATGCTGCAAGTCAGGAAGATTTTCCTCTCAGAAAAGAAACGTGAATTCCCACTGAGGTCAAGAAAACAAAATTTCAACCTAGGAACCGTGAAACTCCTCAACTCATGAGGCAAAATGTAATTTCATGCTCCAGTACTCCTAAGGGGACATCAGGAGGACTGAAGGTGAGCTGAAGGTGAGCTGTGCACTCCTAAATATGTTACAGGAAACATAGCAATCTGAGAATGGTTCCTCTGTTTTTTTTAGTTACACATTGGAAATAACCCTAGTAAAAAAAATACACCTATCCTTAACCATGTTAAGTGCAATAAAATCCTGAAATGTAAAGATATATGAACCGAACCCTATTACTATTACTTGAATGGCCTATAGCACATAACTCATTAAATGCAGAGACCGTTGTGGCAGTAGGACATTGGGGAATATGACACAGTCTAACAATGTCATTACACAGAGTAATTAACACTTATGTGTGGTGATGTGTCATTTTGTGTGATGTGTTGTGCTGTGTAGTTCTGTGCTGTGTCCTTTCGTGTTGTGTTTCTTTCAGTGTCAACAGTATCAGTGACAGAGGCAGTGTGTTCACTCCCTCCCTGCTTGTCATCACAATACACATCAATAATGCAGAGGAGACATCCTCCTCATGCTGACAGCTTCACTATCTCCGGAGAGAGAAAAGAGACTAGATGGACACTCAGGTGGAGCTCAAACGACAATGTGTAAACACTGATGTCAAATACGTGCCTTCATAATGCAGAGCATAAAGTGTTCAGAAACTAGAGTGAAAATTAACTAAATGTTTGCATTTAAATTAAGCAGTTGTCATTGGGCATGATACTAATGCTGAATTCTCTTCCTTTTATGCTGGCTACAGCTAGACCTACTCTGCAGCAGCTTAGCTGGAAGAGTCACTTTAGGCGGCCCATTCTTCACAGGATCCAAGTTTCTGTTTCAAGCCTGAGACATAGGCTATACTGCTCATTGTCATTCTACAAGTCAGCACATTTCGAGCTTCGGGATTCGAGCAACACCGGTTTCAAAAGGACAAACTAAAACAAACTGTATGAGCATAGGTCTACTAAAGAATGCCTTAGCAAAAGCAGGGAATGTGATCTGTGTGAAATTTCATCACCATGGACAATAAAAAGGTGTGAGCCTCGTCGCAAAAGTGGCCTTGAAGAATTATTATGGCTAAACCACAAAGCAAGACTACATCAGAATTGTCTTCAACATAACCAATATATGGGCTATAGCGCATAATCTATTGGACCTCCGCATGTCAGTCCTTGCAAAACGAGAACCCATGAAAACTTGCCAACTTCGATTAGATCATTAGATTGCAAAAGAAGGCCAAATCACTGAATGTAGTACATTGGGTTTTCATTTGCCTCTAAACTACAAATAGAATGTTTAACTGTAATTAGTTTCAAGCAGGGACAGTTCCAGGCATAAGTGACATAGCAGTCGCTTAGGACCCCTGGTCGCTAGAGGGCCCCAGACACCCCCCAACAAACTAAGGTGGTGTCTCTACTTGTCATTGAGAGTAAGAATAGTAGAATACACCAGGTGCAATTTCAAAATGTTATTGTGCATATGCAGTTTTATTCTTGTTATGTCTGCTAAGAATTTTTTAATTGGTAGTAAGTCAAGTCAGCTATCTAATCATGGCCCAGGGGCCCTGACCTACAGGGGGCTCCCCAGTCATTCTCAATCAGTTATCATATTAACATGGCATAAGTCATGGAGGTAGAATTGCATGACATTTGCTGTAAAACTGAAGAAAAAAATGAAAACTTGCTTTAAAAAAAAAGGTCCAATGCAACAGTTTTTATATCAATATCAAATCATTTCTGATTAACAATTAAGTACCTTACTGTGATTATCTCCAAAGAAAATTGTCTTCGATTATAGTCACAGCCATGTATATACCCCCCAAGCAGATACCTCGACGGCCCTAAAAGAACTTCAAAGGACTCTATGTAAACTGGAAACCATATATCCTGAGGCTGCATTTATTGTAGCTGGAGATTTTTAACAAAGCTATTTTGAAAACAAGGCCACCTATAGTTGAAGTTGGAAGTTTACATACACCTTAACCAAGTACATTTAAACTCAGTTTTTCACAAATCCTGACATTTAATCTGAGTAAAGATTCCTTGTTTTAGGTCAATTAGGATTACCACTTTATTTTAAGAATGTTAAATGTCAGAATAATAGTAGATAATTATTTATTTAAGCTTTTATTTATTTCATCACATTCCCAGTGGGTCAGAAGACTAAATGTACTCAATTATTATTTGGTAGCATTGCCTTTAAATTGTTTAACTTTGGTCAAAACGTTTCAGGTAGCCTTCCACAAGCTCCCACAATAAGTTGGGTGAATTTTGGTCCATTCCCCCTGAATGAGCTGGTGTAACTGAGTCAGGTTTGTAGGCCTCCTTGCTCGTACATGCTTTTTCAGTTCCGCAGACAAATTTTCTATAGGATTGAAGTCAGGTCATTGCGATGGCCACTCCAATACCTTGACTTTGTTGTCCTTAAGCCATTTTGCCACATATTTGGAAGTTTGGAAGACCCATTTGCGACCAAGCTTTAACTTCTTGACTGATGTCTTGAGATGTTGGGATCTATCCACATAATTTTCCTTCCTCATGTTGCCATCTATTTTGTGAAGTGCAGCAGTCCCTCCTGCAGCAAAGCACCCCCACAACATGATGCTGCCACCCCCGTGCTTCACGGTAGGAATGGTATTCTTCGGCTTGCATGCCTCCCCATTTTCCTCCAAACATAAAGATGCTCATTATGGCCAAACCGTTCTATTTTTGTTTCATCAGACCAGAAGACATTTCTCCAAAAAGTACGATCTTTGTCCCCATGTGCAGTTGCAAAACTTAATCTGGCTTTTTTAATGGCCGTTTTGGAGCAGTGGCTTCTTCCTTGCTGAGCGGCAATTAAGGTTATGTCGATATAGGACTCGTTTTACTGTGGATATAGATACTTTTGTACCAGTTTCCTCCAGCATCTTCACAAGGTCCTTTGCTGTTGTTCTGGGATTGATATGCACTTTACGCACCAAAGTACATTCATCTCTAGGAGACAGAACGTGTCTCCTTCCTGAGCAGTATGACGGCTGCGTAGTCCCATGATGTTTATACTTGCGTACTATTGTTTGTGCAGATGAACGTGGTACCTTCAGGTATTTGGAAATTACTCTCAAGGATGAACCAGACTTGTGGAGGTCTACAAATTTTTCTGAGGTCTTGGCTGATATCTTTTAGATTTTCCATGATGTCAAGCAAAGAGGCACTGAGTTTGAAGGTAGGCCTTGAAATACATCCACAGGTACACCTCTAATTGAGTCAAATGATGTCAATCAGAAGCTTCTAAAGCCATGACATTATTTTCGGGAATTTTCCAAGCTGTTTAAAAGGCACAGTCAATTTAGTGTATGTACACTTCTGACCCACTGGAACTGTGATGCAGTGAATTATAAGTGAAATAATCTGTCTGTAAACAATTGCTGGAAAAATTACTTGTGTCATGCACAAAGTAGATGTCCTACCCGAGTTTGTTAACAAGAAATTTGTGGTGTGGTTGAAAAACGAGTTTTAATGACTCTAACCTAAGTGTATGTAGACTTCCGACGTCAACTGTAAATTCTACTAGCACATTGACTGCAGCACCCGCTCAAGCAAACCACTGGACCACTGCTACTCTAACAAGGGCCTCCCCCGCCCTCCCTTTGGTAAATCTATGATGTGGGGAACCGAGAGCTGTTAGCTGTCGTAGAAGCCTTGAAGGTGTGGAGGCATTGGCTTGAGGGGGCTAAACACCCTTTTCTCATCTGGACTCACCACCGCAATCTGGAGTACATCCGGCAGGCGAAGAGATTGAATCCTCGCCAGGCAAGGTGGGCCATGTTTTTCACTCGTTTTGTGTTTACTCTTTCTTACAGACCAGGCTCCCAGAACTTTAAGGCAGACGCATTGTCTCGGCTGTATGACACAGAGGAGCGATCCATGGATCCCACTCCCATACTCCCAGCTTCGTGTCTGGCGGCGCCTGTAGTGTTCGGAGCTGGATGCGGACATTCAGCGGGCGTCACGTGCAGAGCCCTCTGCCCTGAGTGTCAAGCTGGTCGTCTGTACGTTCCGTATGCTGTCCGCGACCGATTGATCTATTGGGCTCACACGTCACCCTCCTCTGGTCATCCTGGGATAGGTCGGACGATGGGCTGTCTTGAAGGGAGGTACTGGTGGCCCACTTTAGCTAAGGACATGAGGGTGTATGTGTCTTCCTGCTCGGTGTGCGCCCAGTGCAAGGCTCCTAGACACCTGCCCAGAGGTAAGCTACAACCTCTACCCGTTCCTCGACGGCCGTGGTCACACCTGTCGGTGGATTTTTTGACTGATCTTCCACCTTCACAGGGTTACACCACGATCCTGGTCGTTGTGGATCGGTTTTCTAAGTTCTGTCGTCTCCTCCCTTTGCACGGTCTCCCTACGGCCTTACAAACTGCAGAGGCCCTGTTTACACACATTTCCGGCACTATGGGGAGCCTGAGGATATAGTGTCTGATCGGGGTCCCCAGTTCACATCAAGGGTCTGGAAAGCGTTCATGGAGCGTCTGGGTATCTCGGTTAGTCTTACCTCAGGTTTTCACCCCGAGAGTAATGGGCAGGTGGAGAGAGTTAACCAGGATGTGGGTAGGTTTCTGCGGTCTTATTGCCAGGATCGACCGGGGGAGTGGGCGAAGTTCGTGTCCTGGGCAGAGATGGCTCAGAACTCGCTATGTCACTCCTCCACTAACATTACTCCTTTTCAATGTGTATTAGGGTATCAGCTGGTTCTGGCTCCTTGGCATCAGAGCCAGACCGAGGCCCCTGCGGTGGACAATTGGTTTCGGCACGCTGAGGAAACCTGGGAGGCAGCCCACGTCCACCTTCCGCGTGCCATAAGGCGCCAGAAAATTGCAGCAGACTGTCGCCGCAATGAGGCCCGAGTGTTCGCACCAGGGGACAGGGTCTGGCTCTCGACCCGAAACCTGCCCCTCCGCCTGCTCTGCCGGAAGCTGGGTCCGCAGTTTGTGGGGCCGTTTAAAGTCCTGAGGAGAGTGAACGAGGTATGTTATAGGTTACAACTGCCAACTAATTACCGTATTAACCCCTCGTTCCATGTGTCTCTCCTCAGGCCGGTGGTGGCTGGCCTGCTCCTGGAGGCTGAAGTGCGTGATGTTCCTCCGCCTCCTCTAGACAGAGGGGGTTCCGGCGTACTCTGTTCGATCCATTTTGGATTCAAGACGTCGGGCGAGGGGCCTTCACTACCTCGTGGACTTGGAGGGTCACGGGCCGGAGGAGAGATGTTGTGTTCCGGTGGAGGACGTGTTAGATCCTTCCATGTTATCAGAATTCCACCGTCTCCATCCGGATTGCCCTGCACCCGGAGGGGGTCGTCCCCGAGGTCGGTGGCTGACGCGCTGCTGGAGTCGTTGCCTCTCCTTGTTCGGGCGGTGCTCGGCGTTCGACGTCACCGGTCTTCTAGCCACATTGATCCATTTTCCATTGGTTTTGTCTTCCCACACACCTGTTTTCAATCCCATTCATTACCTGTTGTGTATTTAACCCTCTGTTTCCCCTCATGTCTTTGTTTTATTGTCAGTGTAGTTTTATATTGTATAGGTGCGCGACGGGTCCTCGTACCCATGTTTGTTTATGTATGTACATTTTAGTGTTATGGAGCATGTTACGTGGACTTTATTAAAAGACTCCATTTTACACTCCATTTGACTCTCCTGCGCCTGACTTCCCTGCCACCTATACACATATGCCTGACACAGGGAGAAAAATAGAGTCGCAATTCAACAGCCCAGACACGAGACGTATGTGGCAGGGTCTACAGGCAATTATGGACTACGAAAATAAAACCAGCCACATTGTGGACACCGATGTCTTTCTTCCAGACAAGCTAAACACCTTCTTTGCCCACGTTGAGGATAATGCAGTGGCACCAACGCGGCACGCTACCAAGGACTGCCCCCCCTCCTTCTCCGTGGCAGACGCGAGTGAGACTCTTAAACGTGTTAATCCTCGCAAGCCTGCTGGCCCAGACGGCATCCCTAGCCGCGTCCTCAGAGCATGCGCAGACCAGCTGGCGTGTTTACGGACATATTCAATCGCTCCCTATTCCAGTCTGCTGTCCCCACATGCCCCACATGCTTCAAGTTGGCCACCATTGTTCCTGTACCAAAGAACACAAAGATAACTGAACTAAATGACTATCGCCCCGTAGCACACACTTCTGTCATCATGAAGTGCTTTGAGAGACAAGTCAAGGATCATATCACCTCCACCTTACCTACCACCCTAGAACCACACCAGTTTGCATACTGCCCCAACAGGTCCACAGACAATGCAATTGCCATCACACTGCCCTATCCCATATGGAGAAAAGGAATACCTATGTTAGAATGCTGTCAGGAAAAATAACCTCTCACTCAACGTCAAGAAAATAAAGGAGATGATCGTGGACTTCAGGAAACAGCAGAAGGAGCACCCCCCTATCCACATTAACGGGACAGTAGTGGAGAAGGTGGAAAGTTAAGTTCCTCTGTGTACACATCACGGACAAACTGAAATGGTCCACCCACACAGACAGTGTGGTGAAGAAGCCGAGGTTGAACAGTGCCTCTTCAACCTCTTTTCACCTAAAACACTCAAACTTTTACAGATGCACAATCGAGAGCATACTGTCGGGCTGTATCGCCGCCTGGTACGACAACTTTACCGCCCTCCAGCACAAGGCTCTCCAGAGGGTGGTGAAGTCTGCACAAAGCATCACCGGGGGAAAACTACCTGCCCTCCAGAACACCTACAGAAACCGATGGCACAGGAAGGCCAAAAAGATCATCAGGGACAACAACCACCCAAGCTACTGCCTTTTCACCCCGCTATCATCCAGAAGGCGAGGTCAGTACAGGTGCATCAAAGCTGGGAGCGAGAGACTGAAAAACAGCTTCTATCAAGGCCATCAGACTGTTAAACAACCATCACTAAGAGAGGGTGCTGCAAACATACAGACCCAAATCACTGGACACTTTAATAAATGGGTTCAATAAAAGGTATCACTATAATTTTAAGTAATGCCACTTTAATAATGTTTACATATCCGACATTATTAATCTCTTATGTACATACTGTATTTCATACCATCTATTGCATTTTGCCTACGCCGCACAGCCATCCATATAGTTTTATATGTACATATTCTTATTCCATCCCTTTACATTTGTGTGTATAAGGTAGTTGTTGGGGAATTAGATATTACTGCACTGTCGGAAACTAGAAGCACAAGCATTTCGCTACACTCGCATTAACATCTGCCAACCATGTGTATATGTGACAAATAAAAATGTATTTTGTTTTACATTTAAATGGTAAAAGAGAAACAAAAATAGCTTCTTAGCAAAGAGCAATTTCTCAAGCAAGAATTTTGCTAGGACTGTCTGGGAGTGGCCTAAATAGGAAAGAAAAAAATAGAAAGAGTTTTAGAAATTGTTCTTATTGCTCTAAGTTTAATAACTAATGTATGGCATCCAAACAAAACAGGCTGACATTTCAGGCAGTCTTTTCAAACAGCTCTTAGCTAAAAGGGCATTATCATAATGTTCACAATATTATTCCAACCTTGGTGTGGAAATGCAGTACCAGTCAAAAGTTGACACACCTACTCATTCAAGGGTTTTTCTTTATCTTGACTATTTTATACATTGTAGATCATGTAGTAACCAAAAAAAGTGTTAAACAAATCTAAATAGATTTTATATTTGAGATTCTTCAAAGTAGCCACCCTTTGCTACTTTCAAGCAGTTATAGTTGGCAAGCATCACAACATAGAAAGTGACACAGCCTATTCAGACAAGGCCAACCATCCAGACACAATACGTTTCTTGAATAGCAACCACGCCTTGACTGGTGGAGCGTCTAACGCTCTGAATTCATAGCCTACTGATCTGAGAATCACGGGGTAACACATGCTGTTTCAGTTGCAAAACCATTTAGGCAAGAGTGAACCAAGAAAATAATTGCAGCAACATGATAGTTTAGGTCTGGAGTAAAATTATCGGGCAAACAATAGAAAGCAGATAGGGGCTATACAGGTGATCTGTTAAAGTTGTCAACGATTATCAGATGAAGGTTTGAGTGATCAAATCCTTAGGCCTACACCAATAGTTTAATTGTTTAGAGGTCTTACACGCTCGTCCTCGCTCGCATTTTTCTTTCGGTGGGGAACATGGGGTCTGCCGTCGGCCACGGGCTGCGGGGTCTTCCGTGTGTTGTTCTCCTCGTCCGCTACCTGTCCGCCAAGTAGGTGGCTGGCCTCAGGTGGGTGTGGGAAAGAATTATTCGTATTGATCTTACCGGCGAATCTCTGATACAGCGAAGCCATAAGTACAGTCAAAACCACTACAGCATGTCAAAGCAAGAGAAACCTCTTGTCTACGGGGACGAGTGTAAGCTACTGCTTCTTTTCTGTGGCTTTGGAGAGATCCGACAGCGGGTGGCCAATTTAGCCTCTGGAATAAAGCGGAGATGGTTCCAAAGAGATCAGGTAAATTATCCCGATAAAATAACTTATAAAAACTGAAAACGTTTTCCTGGTTGAATTATAAAACAAACATAGCCTAACAAGCACGTCCTCTGATCGATTGGATGTGTTTTGTCCTAAGGGAGCGGTGAGCAAGGCTACAGTAGGACGTTAATAGTCTGTGTCTGTATTCAGAGCACGTTGGCTCCCCTCTTCAGTTCGTTGATACCTTCTCACAGCGCGATAGCAGCCCGTCTCTGTGGGTATCCAATCTGATATTCAATACAGTCTCAGAAAATTGAACCCAATCAAAATAACTAAAAAGGCTGCTAGACTTTCAACAGCTGTTTGGCGGCAAGAAAGACCCGGTGTGTGTGTATGTGTGAAGGACGCCGAGAACCAGTGGCGCCTCAGTGGACGCGTTCTGCATGAGAAGTGAAGTAAACGGACTATGCACAACCTATTATCTCAACAACACACCGCAGACTATAGCATACTGTACATAATGCACATTAATGTGGGGCAGAGAAAATTTCCTTTAATCCAATATTGCACTAGTCAATAAATAGCCCTGTCTCAAATGTGGTAATAGGCTACAAGCAGTCATGTAATCTGTAGAAATATTTTCGTTATTCCGTTCATTCCAGTCCCAATAACTGTTAATCCAGGACGGAGCTCGAGTGCCTCTCTGTGGCTCAATGAGAAACGACACTCATTCAGCAGAGGACGATGTTTATGACAGTTATAGTTTATAGTCTACATTGTATTTTATTCAACTTGTCTGAGCTTCTTCTCCACATTTGACTCGAGAAGGCCTTGGCTATCTCTAACACGAATTCAACACATTCCTCTTGAATCCAGATACAAAAAGCATGTATTAAATCACTTGAATCACCTGACGTTCTCTGGGAATGCGATGAGTGCGATTCAGTGCCATGGACAGCGCCATAAACAGCACCCTGGACGCAGGTTGAGATTAATATATTCATAGATTAAAAAATGTCTGAAATAAAAATGAGCTTTTGGTATTAATTTAAGGTTGGCATAAGGTCAGGAGTGCGATTGAGGTTAGGTTTAACATCTGATTATATTACCGTGGCTAGGCTACTTAATGACCACTCTGTAGAGCTGTCTCCAAGACAAGATTCATCCAAAAATGTCAACCTGCGCTATGGACATCAACTGTGAACCCGTTCAGTGAGTTTATATAATAAAAATGACCGTGTGTAGCTAATTATTGTGACTCAGAAGCACAGCGAGACCAGTTAGTCTTCACCATCATATACCTTTCCTCACCTGCCCTAGTGGCCTTTTAGTAGTCAGCATTGTAACCTATGAGGATGGAGTTGTGAGGGATTCAAAGAAAACTCAGGCATGTCGGTGCATGATGTTAAATGTATAATGTATTGGTGTGTTTGTGACACAGGAGGCTACTGAAGGGAGAACGACTCATAATAATGACAGGAACGGCGCAAATGAATTGGCATCAAACACCTGCGTTTGATGTATTTGATACCATTCCACCGATTCCGCTCCAGTCATTACCAGGAGCCCGTTCTCCCTAGTTAAGGTGCCACCAACCTCCCGTGGTATGTGACCATGGTCAGTGGGGACAGGCAAATGTGGAGAGCTGAGAGCCTCCTCAGTCAGTTTCAGAGTGTCAAAGCACCCTGGCAGGCCTCCTCCCTGTGACCGCTCAGACCTCCATACTGGTGTTATGGTGGATTTCTGAGATATGGGTCATCTACTGCACACACAAGTACAACTTCAAAGCAGCACCACTCACTATGATACCAAATAGACCATGCCGCAGACGCCATCAAGCGTTAATGTCATTTGACTAATAGGCTAGGACTGAAATCTATTGAAGTGGATTAAAACTATCCTCCTGATTCATTTCACAACCGTCTCATCTGCACAGAGAGACGAGAGTAATCACATGCTCCATCCTAATTAGAAATGACAGTTGGGAAAATATTGTAGATTCCAAAGTTAACAATGAGTGGGTTTCAATTAATTTTCCTTTTCCATTGCGAGTCATTTTCATATCATTCCCCAGAGCCGCTGGAGGCTCATTGATTCATGAATTGAATTAAAAATGCATCCCTCCCTCTTCACTACAAAAGCTTTTCCATTCTGAAACCAAGGGCCTAGAACACGTGTCAAACTTGTTCCATGGAGGGCAGAGTGTCTGCGGAAATTTCGCTATTCCATTGTACTTGATTGATCAATAAGGTCACTGATTAGTTAGGAACTCCCCTCACCTGGGTGTGTAGGTCTTAATTGGACACATTGAATGGAAATAATGAATATCAGCTTACACTTGGCCCTCCATGGAATGAATTTGATACCCATGGCCTAGAATATAAGGGTCATTGATTGGAAAGGGTCATTTTCAACCATAAATGTTTATAAATGTCATAGGTAAAAGTACTTTGGTTGGTAAACATTCAATTTTCGCTACAATATTCAGTGTACTACTCTCTAAAACGACTCTCTAAAACGAGAATATTCAGGCTTCTACTCTCTAAAATGACTCTCTAAAACAATGGGTTGAATTGAGATATTCACTATAAATACAAAAATGTGTGGTCACCCCTTCAAATTGGTGGATTCGGCTATTTCAGCCAAACCTTTTGCTGACAGGTGTATAAAACTGAGCACACAGACACGCAATCTCCATAGACAATCATTGGCAGTAGAATGGCCTTACTGAAGAGCTCAGTGACTTTCAAAGTGGCACTGTCATAGTATGACCTTTCCAACAAGTCAGTTCTTCAAATTTCTGCCCTGCTAGAGATGTTATTGTGAAGTGAAAACATCTAGGAGCAACAACAGCTAAGCCGCGAAGTGGTAGGCCACACAAGATCACAGAACGGGACCGCAGAGTGCTGAAGTGTATAGCGCGTAAAACCATCTGTCCTCGGTTGCGACACTCACTACCGAGTTCCAAACTGCCTCTGGAAGCAACATAAGCACAATAACGGTTTATTGGGAGCTTCAAGAGATGGGTTTCCATGGCTGAGCAGCCGCACACAAGCCTAAGATTACCATAAACAATGCCAAGCATTGGTTGGAGTTGTGTAAATCTCGCTGACACTGATGAATCATGCTTTACCATTTGACAGTCCAATAGATAAATCTGGGTTTGGTGGATGGAAGGAGAAAGCTACCTGCCCCAATGCATAGTGCCACATTTAAAAGTTGGTGGAGGAGGAATAATGGTCTGGAGCTGTTTTTCATGGATCGGGTTAGGCCCCTTAATTTTGGGGGGTGGATGGATGGCATATAACACAAACGTAGAGCAACCCAAAGGTTGCGATTTCAAATCTCATTACAGAAAACGTTCACATGTTAGCTAACCATTCCTCTAACCTTAACCCTTTTAGCTAACCCTTCGCCTAACGCTGACCTTAATTCTTTAACTCCTAAACTTAACCCTAACCCGTAGCCTAGCTAATGTTACTGTAGGTAACTTTCTCTTGCCACTTTACCTTCACCTATTGTGTTGCACCATTGGAGTTGGTGATACTAGTTCAAATGAGAGGCCAAGTTATTCTACTTCTTACTGTAAACAACTTAATCAAGCCTAAAAATATACAAAACTGTCACATTAATAAAGGTAGTTGTGTCTTGAGTTACTTGAACAAGCATTGAAATTTGAGCAGTGAGGTTAATTTCTCCCCCCTTGTCTCCACGTGTTCCAGTTTGAAAGACATCCCACCGTGACACCCTGCAGATATAAATAACTTGGTGTGAACCTCCCTACACCAGGATGATCACCATTCGCCAGGATATTATTCAGGAGTGTACATCACAATGTTAGACAAAGGTTCAAAAAAGTATCCAATTCCAAATTTCATTTCCTCAGTAAAAGTATTTATACCTTAATAGGAAGTTACCCAGTAAAATAGTACTTGAGTACTACCTGACTTTCTGCCGAAGTCGATGCCTCTCCTTGTTCGGGCTGTGCTCGGTGGTCGACGTCACCGGTCTTCTAGCCATCATTCTTCCCTGCCTCCTATACACACACGACTATGACAGAATCTCTGACCCAACATGAAGTCAGCAGGAGAAGGTACCCCGGCCATGGAGGTGGAGGAGCGTGTCATTGAACATACAGAGATGATTTACAATCTGAGTGCCGCCATGGATCGCAGTGTCCAGAATATGGACCGCTGGGAGACACAGGGAGTTTTTCCAGCGCCTCCACCAGCACAGCCGGGGTCTCCCCTGAGCGCCCCTATCCTCCCTGAACCCAGCAGGATCCATCTATCCATGCCACAGGTGTATGGCGGAGAAGCTGCCGGCTGCCAGGGTTTCCTCCTCAAACTAAGCCTGTATCTGGCCACGGTCCACCCAGCTCCATCGAACCATGAGAAGAGTTACGTCCTCCTCCTCGTGCCTCACCGGGAAAACCCTGGAGTGAGCCAGCGCTGTGTATGGAGATGGAACTGTGGCGTTGGACCATTTTGAGGAGTTCACCCACCGTTTCCGTGCAGTATGCGACCACCCATCCGAGGACAGAGCGGCGGGTGAGCGCCTCTACCATCTGAGGCAGGAGACTAGGAGCGCCCAGGAGTTTGCTCTGGAGTTTAGGACCTTGGCTGCCAGAGCTGGATGGAGCGAGAGGGCCCTGATCGACCCTTACCGCTGTTGTCTACGCGAGGATGTTCGTCGGGAGCTGGCTTGCAGAGACACCACCCTCACCTTCGACCAGCTGGTGGACCTGTCCATCCGGCTGGACAACATGCTGGCTACTCGTGGACGTCTAGATCGGGGTCTGGTTGTTACATCCTCCCGCACCCTCTCTCCTGTACCCATGAGGTTGGGAGGGACGGTGCTGTTACGGATACAGTTATCCTGTGTGTTTCTTTTCTCTCCTTCTCCCCTCACAGGTGAAAATCATCACTCCCCAATCAGTCAACAATCAATCATCAATCAGAAGACACACCTCCTCATATTTCCTGACCTATCACAGTTCCTTCCCCATGGTTTAAAAACCCCATCATTTGTTTGTTCTAGAGCCCAGCTCAGCCCAGCTCAGCCCAATCTCTCTGTAAATGCCATGTCTGTAGGTCTCTGTGTTTCACTCTCGCTTTGTGTCGTAACCTCTCTTTTGTTTAAGCACCTCATAGCACTTTGTCATCACCTGTGAGTATTGTTTTTGGTTATGGTGTTTGTGTTTGATTGCTGGTGGAAAAGGGGGAAACCAAGACAAGTCGCCCATGGGCATACACTACCCGTAGGTGAACTTTGTTAAATACACTAGTTAGAACTGGGCGGACCACCCACTGTATTTTTGGTTAGTTAGTTAGCTGTTGTTAAAGTAGGCTAGTCTAGCTTAGGGGTGTTTTTGAATACTTATTGTTTCTTTCCTTGGGTCCAGCTCAGCCCCTTTTCCTGCTCCCCCCATTACCGTGTGTTTATAAATAAACCTAGAGTTTGACGGTAGATTTCAGTTGTCGTGCTTATTTCGTTCACACTTTTCCTTTGTCACAATAATAATTTGCATGAGTTATGTTACGAGTCTCATTACCATCCCCCCTAGACTGTCGGGCCAAAAGGGATTCGTAACAGGTGCGCAGGGAGACGGGAGAGGGTTCCCGCTCATGCACCATATGTGGTCGCAGAGGACGCACTTCTGGTCGGTGCTGGGTTGGTTCCTCTGGGAATCGAGACAGCAGGCAGGGCACTCTGGCGTCACCCTAGGTGAGTAGGCACCATTCTCATCCAGAGCCCTCTGTTGCACATATGTTTGTCTCTGTCACTTTTCCTGAACTTTCCCCACGTTCCCAGCATAAGGCGCTAGTAGATTCAGGCGCAGCTGGGAATTTCATTAATAAAGTGTTAGCTCATAGTTTAGGGATCCCCATTATTCCTGTGGATGTGCCTTTCCCCGTTCACGCCTTAGATAGTCGACCATTAGGGTCAGGGTTTATCAGGGAGGGCACTGCTCCTTTGAGTATGGTGACGCAGGGGGGGTCACAGGGAAAAGATTCATCATTTTCTTATTGATTCTCCTGCGTATTCTGTGGTGCTGGGCATACCCTGGTTAGCTTGTCATTACCCCACTGTTTCTTGGCCAGAGAGGGCTCTCACGGGGTGATCGCGAGAGTGCTCAGGTAGGTGTTTAGGGGTTTCCGTTGGTGCTACTACGGTGGAAAGTCCAGACCAGGTCTCCACCGTGCGCATCACCCCCAGAATATGCCGATTTGGTCATTGAGAAGGCGACTCAATTACCACCCCATCGACGGGGAGGGATTGTGCGATAAATCTCCTGGTAGACGCTGCACTTCCCAGGAGTCACGTGTATCCCCTGTCACAAGCGGAGACGGTGGCTATAGAGACATGTCTCCGGGTACATTCGGCCCTCCATTTCACCCGTCTCATCGAGTTTCTTTTTTGTGAAGAAGGATGGAGGTTTGGCCGTGCATTGATTATCGAGGTCTCAATAAAATCACAGTGAAATCACACTTATCGCTATGGCGATTGAGTCAATGCACGGGGCGCGTTTTTTCACTAAACTGGATCTCAGGAGTGCGTACAACCTGGTAAGTATCTGGAAGGGAGACGAGTGGAAGACGGCATTTAGTACCACCTCAGGGCATTATGAGTACCACGTCATGCCGTATGGGTTGATGAATGCTCCATCAGTCTACCAATCTTTCGTAGATGAGAATTTCAGAGACCTGCACAGGCAAGGTGTAGTGGTGTATATTGATGACATTCTGATATACTCCACTACATGCACCAAGCTTGTGTCCCTGGGGCGCAGAGTGCTTGGTCGGCTGTTGGAGCATGACCTGTACGTCAAGGCTGAGAAATGCTTGTTCTTCCAACAGTCCGTCTCCTTCCTAGGGCATCGGATTTCCACGTCAGGAGTGGATATGGAGAGTGACCGCATTGCAGCCGTGTGTAATTGGCCGACTCCCACCACGGTAAAGGAGGTGCAGCGATTCTTAGGGTTTGCCAACTACTACAGGAGGTTTATCCGGGGTTTTGGTCAGGTTGCTGCTCCCATTACCTCACTGCTAAAGGGGGGGCCCGGTGAGCTTGCAGTGTTCAGGGCTTTTAGGCACCTGAAGGCTCTGTTTACCACGGTCCCTGTGTTGGCTCATCCGGATCCCTCTTTGCTGTTCATAGTAGAGGTGGACGCATCCGAAGCTGGGATAGGAGCAGTGCTCTCTCAGCGCTCGGGTGCGCCACTGAAGCTCCGCACCTGTGCCTTCTTTTCGAAGAAGCTCAGCCCCGCGGAGCGAAACTATGATGTGGGGGACCGGGAGCTGTTGGCTGTCGTCAAGGCTTTGAAAGCATGGAGACATTGGCTTGAGGGGGCTAAACACCCTTTTCTCATCTGGACTGACCATCGCAATCTGGAGTACATCCGGGAAGCGAGGAGACTGAATCCTCGCCAGGCAAGATGGGCCATGTTTTTCACCCGTTTTGTGTTTACCCACTCTTACAGACCAGGCTCCCAGAATGTGAAGGCAGACGCACTGTCCCGGCTGTATGACACAGAGGAGCTGTACGTGGATCACACTCCCATACTCCCAGCCTCTTGTTTGGTGGCGCCGGTAGTGTGGGAGCTGGACTCGGACATTGAGCGGGCGTCACGTGCAGAGCCCTCTCCACCTCAGTGTCCAGCTGGGTGTCTGTATGTTCCGTCTGCTGTCCGCGACCAACGGATCGATTGGGCACACACGTCACCCTCTGGTCATCCTGGGATAGGTCGGACGGTGCGCTGTCTTGATGGGGGTACTGGTGGCCCACTTTAGCTAAGGACGCGAGGGTGTATGTGTCTTCCTGCGCAGTGTGCGCTCAGAACAAGGCTCCTAGACACCTGCCCAGAGGTAAGTTACAACCCTTACCCATTCCACAACGACCGTGGTCGCACCTGTCGGTGGATTTCCTCACCAATCTTCCACCTTCACAGGGTAACACCACAATCCTGGTCGTTGTGGATCATTTTTCTAAGTCCTGTCGTCTCCTCCCTTTGCCCGGTCTCCCTACGGCCTTACAAACTGCGGAGGCCCTGTTTCCACACGTCTTCCGGCACTATGGGGTGTCTGAGGATATAGTATCTGATCGGGGTCCCCAGTTCACGTCAAGGATCTGGAAGGCGTTCATGGAACGTCTGGGGGTCTCGGTCAGCCTCACCTCAGGTTTTCACCCCAAGAGTAATGGGCAGATGGAAGAATCCCACATAGAAAATAATATATTTTGATTTGTTTAACACATTTTTGGTTGCTACATGATTCCATATGTGTTATTTCATAGTGTTGATGTCTTCACTATTATTCTTCAATGTAGAAAATAGTTTTAAAAAACAACAACAACAAAAACAGGAATGAATAGGTGTGTCAACTTTTGACTGGTACTGTATACTTAAGTATCAAAAGTAAAACTAAAAAGTATAAATAATTTCAAATTCCTTATATTAAGCCAATCAAACGGCACCATTTTCTTGTTTTGAAAATGTACGGATAGCCAGGGGCACACTCAGACATCCTTTACAAACGATGCATTTGTGTTTATTGAGTCCGGCAGATCAGAAACAGTAGGGATGACCAAGTGTTCTCTGAATAAGTGCGTGAATTTGACTATTTTCCTGTCCTGCTAAGCATTCAAAATGTAATGAGTACTTTTGGGTGTCAAGGAAAATGTATTTAGTAAAAAGTTCATTATTTTCTTTAGGAATGGAGTGAAGTAAAAGTTGTCAAAAATATAAATAGTCAAGTAAAGTACAGATACCCAAAAAAAACTTCTTAAATAGTAATTTTTACTTAAGTAGTTTACACCACTGATGTTAGATTCACCCATGTTTTTGATTATCATGCAGGTTTGTCTGGACATTGTAACTTTTGAAGCTCATTGTAAATACATATGTGATTTCTGTCTCAGGGGATTGCACTGTGTGCAAGTGTTCAGTCTAGCCCACAAATAGTTGAATTAGATGTTAGTGAAGGGCTGGAACAACATCCTGTAAACTACTGTCAGTGTATAAAAAACCCTGTGGCTGTCATATCAAAATTTGCCCTCATCTAATGAACAAGCTTATGAATGTTAGAGGTTAATCTCCTTGATCGGTCCCTCACTTGGGAATTGCTAGAATGGCGCTGAAGGGAATAGCAGACGTATTACGGGCTCCTGACCAATTGTGCTATATTGTGTGTTTCGTTTTTGCACTGATCTTAACTTTTTTTTTGTAAATATTGTTTCCGCCACGTCCGAAAAGATCAGAACATTGATCACTAAAGGAAGAGGCGGCATTATCGAGGCTGGCATGCGGGACACCTAACGAGACTACATTGGTGAGTGGGTAAACCACTTCTATTCTCCGTTCTATTGGCGAACATGCAATCACTGGAGAATAAACTGGACGAGCTCCGTTCGAGACTATCCTATCAACTTGATCTGAAGAAAGGTGTTGTACATAAACTTTTTGTCATCTGTAGCTACTTGGCTACCTGCTCATCTTAGCTTTTTACTTTTAATAACCATTTAATCAAACTCTGTATTTAACAAATTTAGTTTTGTCCTCAACTTTTTTCATTAAACTTTTTCACTCCTTTATCTGGACATGCGGAACCTCCACCAGCCGAAAAAGCTAAGTAACATTATGTCGTCTAATTGCAGTAGCTGTACTCATAATATACAGTATTGCCTTACGGTGAAGATAGCCGAGTTGCAAGCCCGGCTTCAGGCTCAATCCTTAGGCAATGGCAATAAGTGGATGAAAGCATGAAACAGTGTCTGTGCCACCAGTAAGTACAGGTAGTCGTGTTTATCCCGCAGCCAAACAATTTTCTCACGGCTTCCAGAAAGAAATGCTTTCGGCATGCTCAACCGGTATCACTCATTCAGCCAATATAAATATTACCCCAGTTTTCCCCACAAAGCAGCAAGTCGGTGTCATAGCCTGAGCCTTCTCAGGTCTCTCTTCCACCCATTATGGGGTCTGAGCTGCCAAAGCCTCCCACCATTACCTCTGACAAAATGAAAACCCGCAATATTAGAAACATTTAGCGATCATGCATTGTTTACCAGGGGGCAGGGCTACCGCCATAAAGGCTAATCTGAAGATGGTCTGGCGGAGGCTAAAACTGACAAGTGTAGAGAGCACAAGGATATACAGTTGAAGTCAGAAGTTTACATACACCTTAGCCAAATACATTTAAAACCACAGTTTTTCACAATTCCTGACATTTAAGCCTAGTAAAAATTCCCAGTTTTAGGTCAGTTGGGATCACCACTTTATTTTAAGAATTTGAAATGTCAGAATAATAGTAGAGAGAATTATTTATTTCAGCTTTTATTTATTTCATTACATTCACAGTGGGTCAGAAGTTTACATACACTCAATTAGTATTTGGTAGCATTGCCTTTAAATTGTTTAACTTGGGTTGACTTCCACAAGCTTCCCACAATAAGTTGGGTGAATTTTGGCCCATTCCTCCTGACAGAGCTGGTGTAACTGAGTCAAGTTTGTAGGCCTCCAACTTCCTGACTGATGTCTTGAGATGTTGCTTCAATATATCCACGTAATTTTCCCTCCTCATGATGCCACCTATTTTGTAAAGTGCACCAGTCCCTCCTGCAGCAAATCACCCCCACAACATGATGCTGCTACTCCCGTGCTTCACAGTTGGGATGGTGTTCTTTGGCTTGCAAGCCTCCCCCTTTTCCCTCCAAACATAAGGATGGTCATTATGGGCAAACAGTTCTATTTTTGTTTCATCAGACCAGAGGACATTTCTCCAAAAAGTACGATCTTTGTCCCCATGTGCAATTGCAAACTGTAGTCTGGCCTTTTTTATTGTGGCTTCTTCCGTGCTGAGCGGCCTTTCAGGTTATGTCAATATAGGACTCATTTTACTGTGGATATAGATACTTTTGTACCTGTTTCCTCCAGCATCTTCACAAGGTCCTTTGCTGTTGTTCTGGGACTGATTTGCACGTTTCGCACCAAAGTACGTTCATCTATAGGAGACAGAATGCGTCTCCTTCCTGAGCGGTATGACGGCTGCGTAGTCCCCTGGTGTATATACTTGAATACTATTGTTTGTACAGATGAACGCGGTACCATCAGGCATTTGGAAATTGCTCCCAAGGATGAACCAGAGTTGTGGAAGTCTACAATTTTTTTTCTGAGGTCTTGGCTGATTTTTCCATGATGTCAAGCAAAGAGGCACTGAGTTTGAAGGTAGGCCTTGAAATACATCCACAGGTACACTTCCTATTGACGCAAATGATGTCAATTAGCCTATCAGACGCTTATAAAGCCATGACATTTTCTTGAATTTTCCAGGCTGTTTAAAGGCACAGTGAACTTAATGTATGTAAACTTCTGACCCACTGGAATTGTGATACCGTGAATTATAAGTGAAATAATCTGTCTGTAAACAATTGTTGGAAAAATGACTTGTGTCATGCACAAAGTAGATATCCTAACCAACTTGCCAAAACTATACTTTAACAAGAAATGTGTGGAGTGGTTGAAAAATGAGTTTTAATGACTCCAACCTAAGTGTATGTAAACTTCCGACATCGCACCAGCGATGTTAGGATGAAACAGTTAGAGATCACCAAGCACAACATAGCGTCAGCGTGAAACTTAGCTAGAAAGATGTTTCGGCATTGAGTAATTGTCTCTGCCCCCCCCCCCCCCAGTTAGGGAGAGTGAGGAGCTCTACAGCAGACTTGTTCAACTCAATCACTGTTTGAAAACTGTTTACTGCTCCTCCCAAAAGATTTAATTTGTAGATAATTGGCCCTCTTCCTGGGACCAAGCCTGGCATGCTGAGGAGTGACGGATTCCATCCTAGCTGGAGGGGTGCTCTCATCTTATCTATCAACATAGACAGGGCTCTAACTCCACAAAGAGATAGGGTGCAGGCTAAGCAGCAGGCTGTTAGCCAGTCTGCCAGATTAGTGTAGTCTGCCCCTAGCACAGTCAGTGTAGTCAGCTCAGTTTTCCACATAGAGAGCGTGTGTGTCTAGATCTAGGTCTCGCAAAACTAAACATGGCGGTGTTCGCCTTAGCAATCTCATTGGAATTAAGTATTCATCCATTCCTGTCACATCTCAAAAACAAGACTACTAAAATGGTAGTTCCCTCACTTCCCAGGCAGTAATAGTCAATGAACAAAGCACTGATCATAAACTTGAACGGACCGAAACATGGCTTAAACCTGATGAATTTACTGTGTTTAATGATGCCTCTCCTCCAGGTTAAAACTAGTGATCATATCCCCTGCGCATCCTGCAAAGATGGACGTGTTGCTAACATTTACGACAGGAAATGTCAATTTACTAAAGACTGCATTTTTGTCTTTTGAGGTTCTAGTCATGAAATCTATGCAGCCTGCTCAATCACTTTTTATAGCTACTTTTTAACCGGCCTCCTGGGCAAATTTTATGAAATTCAAATACAGAAATATTGTACTTACATAAGTATTCACACCCGAGTCAATATAACTTTTGGCAGCGATTACAGCTGTGAGTCTTTCTGGGTAAGTCTCTAAGAGCTTTGCACACCTGGAATGTACAATACTTGGACATTATTATTTAAAACAATCTTCAAGCTCTGTCAAGTTGGTTGTTAATCATTGCTAGACAGACATTGTTAAATCTTGCCATAGATTTTCAAGCCCATTTAAGTCCAAATTGTAACTCGGCCACTCAGGAACATTCAATGTAATCTTCATAAGCAAATCCAGTGTATATTGGGCCTTGTGTTTTAAATTATTGTCCTGCTGAAAGGGGTCTGTTGGAAAGCAGACTGAACCAGGTTTTCCTCTCGGATTTTGCCTGGGATTAGCTCTATTTCATTTATTTTTATCCTGAAAATCTCCCTAATCCTTGATGCTAACCAGCATACCAATAACATGATGAAGCCACGACCATGCTTGAAAATATGAAGAGTGGCACTCAGTGAAGTGTTGTATTTGCCCCAAGCGTAACGCTTTGTAGTCAGGACAAAGTTAATTTCTTTGCCACGTTTTTGGCAGTTTTACTTTAGTTCCTTACTGCAAACAGGATGCATGTTTTGGAATATTTTTTATTTTGTACAGGCTTACTTCTTTTCATTTTGTAGTTGCTCCACAATACTAACCTAAATGACAATGTTGTTTATCCATCCTCAGTTATCTTCTATCACAACTCTAACTGTTTTAATGTCACCATTGGCCTCATGGTGAAATGGTGAGCAGTTTCCTTCTTATCTGGCAACTAAGTTAGGAAGGACAACTGTATCTTTGTAGTGACTGGGTTTCCTGGAAGGATATTGACCTCATCCCGTCAGTAGAGGATGCCTGGCTGCTCTTTAAAAGTGCTTTCCTCGCCATCTTAAATAAGCATGCCCCATTCAAAAAAATAATGAACTAAGAACAGATATAGCCCTTGGTTCACCCCAGACTTGACTGCCCTTGACCAGCACAAAAACATCCTGTGGCGTTCTGCATTAGCATCGAATTGCCCGTGATATGCAACTTTTCAGGGAAGTCAAGAACCAATATACCGTCAGTTAAGAAAGCTAAGGCTAGCTATTGCAAACAGAAATTTGCATCCTGTAGCACTAATTTCAAAAAGTTTTGGGACACTGAAGTCCATGGAGAATAAGAACACCTCCCAGTTGCCCACTGCACTGAGGATAGGAAACACTTACATCGATAAATCTACGATCATTTCAATAAGAATTTTTCTATGGCTGGCCATGCTTTCCACCTGGCTACCCTTACCCTGGCCAACATCTCAGCACCCCCTGCAGCAACCATGGCCTCCAACTGGTAACGCCCCGCCTTATCTCAGCTCACTGGTCACCATAGCAACACCCACCCGTAGCACGCGCTCCTGGAGGTATATTTCACTGGTCATCCCCAAAGCCAACACTTTCTTTGGCCGCCTTTCCTTCCAGTTCTCTATTGCCAATGACTGGAAAGAATTGCAAAAATCACTGAAGCTGGAGTCTTATATCTCCCTCTCTAACTTTAAGCATCAGCTGTCAGAGCAGCTTACCGATCACTGTACACAGCCAATCTGTAAATAGCACACCCAACTACTTCATCCCCATATTGTTAATCTGCCTCTTGCTCTTTTGCACCCCAGTATCTCCACTTGCACATTATCATCTGCACATCTATCACTCCAGTGTTAATGCTAAATTGTAATTATTTCACCTCTATGGCCTATTTATTGCCTTACCTCCCTACTCTTTTACATTTGTACACACTGTACATAGATTTTTATATTGTGTTATTGACTGTACGTTTGTTTGTAACTCTGTGTTGTTGTTTTTGTTGCACTGCTTTGCTTTATCTTGGCCAGGTCGCAGTTGTAAATGAGAACTTGTTCTCAACTGGCCTGCCTGGTTAAATAAAGGCTCCAGTAAGCATTTCACGATCAAGTCTACACCTGTTGTATTCGGCGCATGTGACAAATACAATTAGACTTCTTTGGTACAATAGACTGTGTTTAAAGGACTCATGCATAGGGTTTTTTGCGGGACCGTATTACCTCCACACCGGAGGTCACGAGTCATGAAGGCAGTCAAATTCCATGTGACCGTTTAGGTCACTGTAATTATCTCCAAGCTCTGATGCTGCTCATGGTCATTAGTTAATCGACCAATCTTGCCAACTGCCTGGTACTCAGCACTCTATTGGTTCTCTAATCACTCTGACATCAATGAAAATGTCATCGAAAAGTCGAATCAATCACTTAAATGAGCACCCATAAACTCATGTTGCCCAACATTTCTATAGGCAATGCAATTGCGCAAGAAAACAGAGTGATGGCCTATACTAAACAGAGGATCCCTTCAGCTTTCTATAGGCTAGGCCTAATATATTTATTTCTCATCTTTCCTAATATTAAGCACATTGCTTATCTTTACAACAGGAGTATAGCCTACCTGGCTGGCATGAAAATGAATCACGGGAAAGATCGTTCTCCATCCACTATTTATTTGCATAGATGACATGTACAGCCGTCGCCAAAAGTTTTGAGAATGACACAAATATTAATGTCCACAAAGTTTGCTGCTTCATTGTCTTTAGATATTTTTGTCAGATGTTACTATGGAATAGTGAAGTATAATTACAAGCATTTCATAAGTGTCAAAGGCTTTTATTGACAATTATATGAAGTTGATGCAAAGAGTAAATATTTGCAGTGTTGATTCCTTTTCAAGACCTCTGCAATCCACCCTGGCATGCTGTCAATTAACTTCTGGGCCACATCCTGACTGATGGCAGCCCATTCTTGCCTAATCAATGCTTGGAGTTTGTCAGAATTTGTGGGGTTTTGTTTGTCCACTCGCCTCTTGAGGATTGACCACAAGTTCTCAATGAGATTAAGGTCTGTGGAGTTCTGGCCATGGACCCAGAATATCGATGTTTTGTTCCCCGAGCCACTTAGATATCACTTTTGCCTTATGGCAAAGTGCTCCATCATGCTGGAAAAGGCATTGTTAGTCACCAGACTGTTCTGGGATGGTTGGGAGAAGTGGCTCTCAGAGGATGTGTTGGTACCATTCTTTATTCATGGCTGTGTTCTTAGGCAAAATTGTGAGTGAGCCCATTCCCTTGGCTGAGAAGCAACCCCACACATGAATGCTCTCAGGATGCTTTACTGTTGGCATGACACAGGACTGATGGTAGCGCTCACCTCTTCTTCTCCGGACAAGATTTTTTCCGGATGCCCCAAACAATCGGAAAGGGGATTCATCAGAAAAAAATATTTTACCCCAGTCCTCAGCAGTCCAATCACTGTACCTTTAGCAGAATATCAGTCTGTCACTGATGTTTTTCCTGGAGAGAAGTGGCTTCTTTGCTGCCCTTCTTGACACCAGGCCATCCTCCAAAAGTCTTCGCCTCACTGTGCATGCTAATGCACTCACACCTGCCTAATTCCATTCCTGAGCAAGCTCTGTACTGGTGGTGCCCTGATCCCGCAGCTGAATCAACTGTAGGAGACGGTCCTGATGCTTGCTGGAATTTCTTGGGCACCCTGAAGCCTTCTTCACAACAATTGAACCGCTCTCCTTGAAGTTCTTGATGATTCGATAAATGGTTGGTTAAGGTGCAATCTTACTGGCAGCAATATCCTTGCCTGTGAAGCCCTTTTCCTGCAAAGTAATGATCACGGCACGTGTTTCCTTGCAGGTAACCATGGTTGACAGAGGAAGAACAATGATTCCAAGCACCACTCTCCTTTTGAAGCTTCCAGTCTGTTATTCAAACTCAATCAGCATGACAGAGTGATCTCCAGCCTTGTGCTCGTCAACTCACACCTGTGTTAAAGAGAGAATCACTGACATGATGTCAGCTGGTCCTTTTATGGCAGGGCTGAAATGCAGTGGAAATGTTTTTTGGGGATTCGCATGGCATAATGACAAAGCAAAAACAGGGTTGTAGAAAAATGTACATAGGTATTCAGACCCTTTACTCAATTCTTCGTTAACGCACCTTTGGCAGCGATTACAGCCTTGAGTCTTCTTGGGTATGACGCTACAAGCTTGGCACACCTGTATATGGGAGTTTCTTCCATTCTTCTATGCAGATCCTCTCAAGCTTGGTCTGGTTGGATGGGGGGGGGACTTCACTGCACAGCTATTTTCAGATCTCTCCAGAGATAATCGATCGGGTCCGGTCTCTGGCTGGGCCACTCAAGGACATTCAGAGACTTGTCCCGAAGCCACTCCTATGTTGTCTTGGCTGTGTGCGTAGGGTCGTTGTCCTGTTGGAAGGTGAACCTTCGCCCCCAGTCGGAGGTCCTGAGCGCTCTGGAGCAGGTTTGCAATAAGGATCTCTGTACTTTGCTCCGTTCATCTTTCCCTTGATTCTGACTAGTCTCCCAGTCCCTGCCACTGAAAAACATCCCCACAGCATGATGCTGCCACCACCATGCTTCACTGTAGGGATGGTGCCAGGCTCCTTCCAGACATGGGGCTTGACATTCAGGCTAAAGAGTTCAATCTTGGTTTCATCAAACCAGAGATTCTTGTTTCTCATGGTCTGAGAGTCATTTAGGTGCCTTTTGGGAAACTCCAAGAGGGCTGTCATGTGCCTTTTACTAAGGAGTGGCTTCCATCTGCCACTCTACCATAAAGGCCTGATTGGTGGAGTGCTGCAGAGATGGTTGTCCTTCTGGAAGGTTCTCCCATCTCCACAGAGGAACTCTGGAGCTCTGTCAGAGTGACTACTGGGGTCTTGGTCTCCTCCCTGACCAAGGCCCTTCTCCCCCGATTGCTCAGTTTGGTAGGGCAGCCAGCTCTAGGAAGAGTCTTGGTGGTTCCAAACTTCTTCTATTTAAGATTGATGCAGTGCCCTGTGTTCCTGGGAACCTTCCATGCTGCAGAATGTTTTGGGTATCCTTCCCCAGACCTGTTCTTTGACAGAATCCTCTCGGAGTGCTACGGACAATTCCTTCCACCTCGTGGCTTGGTTTTTGCTTGAATATGCGCTGTCAACTGTGGGATCTTATACAGACAGGTGTGTACCTTTCCAAATCATGTCCAATCAATTGAATTTACCACAGGTGGACTCGAATCAAGTTGTAGAAACATTTCAAGGATGATCACTGGAAACAGGATGCACCTCAGCTCAATTTCAAGTCTCATAAAAGGTCTGAATACTTGTTTAAATGAGGTATTTCTGTTTTGAATTGTTTATACATTTGCAAAAAAATCTATAAGCCTATTTTTGCTTTGTCATTATGGGTATTGTGTGTAGAATAATGAAGAAACGTTTTTATTTAACAATTTTAGAATAAGGCTGTAACGTAACAAAATGTGGTAAAATACAAGCGGTCTGAATACCTTCCAAATGCACTGTATATTCCTGTTTGATATGAATTTATATAATAATATTGGACATGTATTCCTTTATCACATGCCACTATTTGTTTTGTATCCAATGCATTTAGCTTACATTTGGATGAAGCAACCTAATCGAGTTAGATTGCATCATATCACCTTTCAATATTAGTTATCAACGAATATAAAACCATGTTAATTTGAACATCGGTGTCATTTAATAATATGCACGGTTGTGAAAGTTGTATGAATGAATCATAATGCAGGCCGACTCATTAGAAAAAAACAGCAGCTCGAATGCAATATTGGCTTCACAGTGAAACACTACTGTCTATTAATCATTCTGAAAACAGTTAGTAAAATAGCTTATTTAGCTATTTAAAAAAAATATGTAACCTGCATTTACATTTACATACATTTAACCTGCATGATATCACGCATGCAAGCTTACCTGTCATGTTCACAACCATGGACCAGCAGACCAATCAATATGCAAGAGAAGGACCCTATACCGTAACCTAATTATTCTGGTTTGTGTCAACTTCATTAATTAAAAGGTACTGAGGAGATCGATTCTGCTACTTGTTTAGTTCTAATTCATGTCAGAAGAACACTTTTTGTTTCCAGGTAATAATATGGGGCAGACGAAGAACCCTTTTGGATGTCTAGCAGGTGGAATGTGAATCCATTATCACCTAATGCTGCCTTCAAATCCTGTCCCAAATGCCAGTAACCTACGGAAAAAGTGCTACCTACTAACGTAGATGCCTTTGGAGGCAGGTAGACAGCAAGCAGCTGTCTTTGGGTTGGTTAAATAATAAAGATTCCCCAGCACTGTGCGTGAACTCATGATGCTTGGAGCGAAGCATGCGGCTCAGACCACAATGCTATGTCAGTTTACAATGCTTTATCAAGCCATGAGAATTGATGATACTTGATGGTATGAGGTCTGTTGGTTTGCAGAGCCTTCCCCAAACCATAGCCCCCTAGGCACGGTACTACATTGTATAGCCTACAAACTGATTTGAAATATTCATTCAAATCTTCCTGCTCCAGGATTATTTTCCTCCAATGAAGAAATGGGTCATATTAAAAGCCGACATCTGTAAGGACCTAATAATTTCCCTGATGCCATGGAAGTCAAAGAGTTGACTCATCGCACAGCCAGGGTTGTGATGGGACTGCACTGTCAGATTAGATATGGGGAGCCGTTTATTCATAAAATAATGCTAAACTTCCTCTACAGATGTAGGATTTGATCACTGTTGCAGGAGAAACTTGTAGTGTATTTGATGTTAAAAAAGGCTTGGGAAGTTTGTAATTTCTACTTAGAAATGTTAGAGTTGATTTTCCCTTACGAAAAATCTATCAACCCGTACAAAATTGTCCATGAATTATAATCAGAAAAAATTTAAAAATATGTACATCCAACCCATCACGTGCATGACAGAAGCACATAAACAAAAAAGGAATATCTGCAATTCTGGTATGCGCATGGTGATTTAAAATAATATAACATTTCATTAGATTTTAATTACAAACAAAAAAGATAAATCTTAGACTTCAAAGGCTTGCTAGTTGTAACGGGTTTTAAATGGATTTCCATCAGCATTACAACCATAAAAATTATAGAATCTATTAGACCAGAACTGTCGCTTGCTTGCATGAAGGTTGACAACACATGCCTACCTCACTGTGTATCAAAATGTAATTATACCTCACTGAAGGCCAAACTTAATAGGATTCTGGAAGCGGAATACGTTCGTTATCATTCAATTATACTTCAACACTCCATTACAACACTTTTCATTTCAGCCTGTTGTAACGTTGGTGAATGCAATTACAATCTGTTGCAAGTCAAAGCACTTTATAACTGCTGTGACATGTTCTATCAAGAAAAACTGTCTCCACAGATCACTGGAGCTGGTTAAATTAGTTGAACTTACAATTCAATGCTAATTCCCTTCTTATTCATGTATTTACAACCAACTGAAACCTAATGCGTGTAGTACAACCAAGAGAGACCAATCGATGTAGTATATTGCAAGTGAGACTGTCCACAACTGTAGATGTTTCTACAGTCCATGTCCATGATAACTTGCCAGTAAACATAAACCCGTCTCAGTTTACACAGTATGTGCAAATCAATATTAATGTGAAAATGCATAGCCTATTGCTCTCTGAAATGATTGACACCAGTCCTGAAATATCTGCCATATAAACTTTAATCGTGCTTCCAAAATAACTGCTCTGAACCATCCAGTACATTCCAGATTGGAAGACACACTGACTTACAGTCCAAATTGAAATGGCAGAAGATAAGGCTGATGAAATTGACTTTTAATGCAGGATGATGTGGAGCTGACCGAACGGTCTATAGCTACTAGGCTTGACTGCAGTGTGACACCAGATGATGATGAGGAAGAGGCCACATGTAAACTTGTTAGACAGTTAGCTGCTGCCAAAACAGAGTAAGTACACAATAGTCAAACCCTAACTCCAAGATGTCCTACCCCATGATACAGAATAGCAAAGATATTCTGAGGCTTGAGGTACAAAATGAAGAGTCTTGTTATAACAGAAAATAATAGAGCACCCACCCATATGCAGAGCTCGTCTCCTGTGATTGGCACAGTCAATCACAGGAGACAGCAAAACCCTCATCTTCCACATCCGTTCTGCACCGGACACTGCTCAATTCAGCTGTTGCGTTCGTTGCCTTTCTTTACTGCTTCATTTTGGGAGCATCTATTTTCCCGCGGTTAACTCCCCCACATGGCTCTACAGCTGTGTGTTCTGACAGAGCCTGAGAGGCTTGGAAACAGCCCAGATCACCTCAACTTGCTGCACTTAATTTTGGTTTACCTTTTTTTTCTCAATTGACATTTCTTTGTATATATTCATAAAATTTATGCCAGCTGATTCATGATTTCGACTGGCTGAGAAACGCTGCCTGCCTGTCTCATCCCGACACGTTCATTATTATGATATGTTGAATATTGAAACAATGTTGTAAAATGTTGTAGAGACAGCAAGGTTTATACAAATCTCCGCTGTTAAACTAAATGTTAGACTTAAAGAAGTGTGAAATAATGTCTAGATGCTTTTTATAGTGGTGATCAAGTTTATAAATTGCTTGGCTGGGCTGATGAGACAGTAGATTGAGCAGGCAGATGGAACAGAGTAAATAGGCATTTTAACATCATAGATGGTAACTTGTAGACTAGGTGGTAACTTGTAGAATAGACACCGGCTGGAATGCGCTTGTTAAGGCAAATAATGCACACTCTAGAATGCCCTTCAAGCCAATGAGAAACAAGTATTCATGGTATAAAAGTACTATACATCATCCTTACCCCACTTGGGGCAAGAGTCAAATCAGGTGTTATTGGGTTAAGGAAGAAGATAGAAATCAGATACATTGGTGATGTTTCTATCTCATCCTCTGTACATCTGTGTGAAGTGTTCATTGAGTTCATCCAGAGTTTCTGTTTGCAACAAGTTGATCCACAAACAAATGTATCACCCTATACTCCAAGACAGATTTGAAACATGATCTACTTTAAACATAGAATTTAAAAAATCTAAATCCAAAAAGCCCTCACATTCTCTCTAAAAGACTTATTCTATTCACCCACAAGTCTCAAGATAACATTATTTTCCTCAGTGCATACTTGACATAGAATGCTTAGCTCTCGGCGGCAGGTATCCTAGCAGTTTAGAGCTTTGAGCCAGTAAACAAAAGGAATCCCTGAGCAAGTTGGAAAAATATGCCATTCTGCCCTTGAGCAAGTCAGTTAACCCCCAACAACAACTTCTCTCTGGGCGCCAATGAACATTCCGGTTGAATGCATTCAATTGTGCAACTGACTAGGTTATCCCCTTTTCCTTTCCTCACAATTTGCTCTATGCATTAGTAGAAACTAAAACGTCACTGAGAAAAAAAATATGATTTTACGCTTAACATATTTATTCAAAGGCAAATCAGAAATGAAATGATCCAATCCAGCAGCACATGCCCATCAAGAGCGTCTGAAATAATGTCTGTCCCTTGCGGTCCTGTTGCTCTTACAGAAACGTGGCAGTCGGCAATAAGAGTCCCCGATAGACAGACAATGTCCCAGGCAGCATCACAGTATGTATACTAACAAGGCCATGCTTACCTTTCTGGAGGAGCTGGTGGTGTCTATCTTCAGCTGGCCAGTGGCTATGAGAACAGACATGGTGACTGTGGAGCGTTGTGTCTTTCACGCTCATGCAGTCTCACGACATCTGGCTTCAAAGTCCCAGACACACCTTCTCCTCTGAAGTTAGGGTGAAGGCAGGGGTGTTGGGGAAGCAGTTCAGGAGGGGAGAGTGTGGCCTGGGGGTCCAGCAGCCTGGCTAGAATGACTCTCCAAGCGGAGAGAATGAGTCACACACTCTCACACAAGCACACACACACACACACACACCAGTGTCGCTCCTACAAGGAGGGGTGGAATTCCTCTGCACAGACTCTCGGTCACTCCAATCTGTGCCCCTATAAGCCACCCCCTTACTCTAAGGACTTTCCCAGAAGAGTGGGGGAGAGGTTCAATGGAATGAGGAAACTAACACACACATGCTCACAAACACAAGTTGATATGCAATAACGCCGATTACCCATCAGTCGGAATAGTGCATGGCATGCATTTGTTTGGATGTGTGAGCCCTGCGTGGACATGCAGGCATGCACATACTGCACATGCACCCAGTTGAGTGAGTGTGTACGTTACCAAGAAATTGATTCATTTAGTCAGCTCCCCGGTTAGACTGTATTTAAGCACAAGTCATATTTATTCTTCCCCCCTCCCCTACTCCAATCCACCCAACCTAAAAGGACAGAAGCCTGGCATCATACAACATTGTTGGTTTATTTACATAGTAGTTTGTGTATTGAATCCATCCGGGGGCTGAGACTGAATAACCAATTTACCCTCCAAACCCAAAGACAATCTGCATGCTGCACTATAGGAGTTACGCAGGGAGGAGATACGGAGGGTGAATGAAATGGGAATGGCTTTTGGGAGATTAGGATTCATTAAAATATGTCTTCAATGAAAGAGAAAGCCAAACAGTGCTGCTGCCTGCTTCTCAAACTAATCTAATTTACTCAGTAGAATGTGACCAAGAGAGAGAGAAGAAACAATACTTAGCACAGAGAGCATGTATAGCATGGCATGAATAACTAATTCATTAAAAAGTGTGTTTTTATGCCCAAGACCACTTAATCGTAGTCATATATTCACACTAAATATCTTCCATGCAGTCAGAACTTGACAATTACTGTTGTTGATATTTGCTGCGCTGTGCTTTCATATCAGAGCAGACGTTGCTGGGTTGTGAACATTCAGGGCACGTGAAAATCAAATGTCTACAATGGATACTGCGTTGTCATCAGAGCTAGCTTTCCAGTTACACCTGTGTCTTTCAGCTTCCGTTTTATGGAGCTTGGGTCCTAATCCAAATACACAACATTCATTCAAACCATCATAAAAAATTGCCTTGCCAAATAGTCAGTGAAACGACAAATGAAAAAGGAAGAGAAGCTCAAGTTCTTATTTCATGGATGAGGGTTTTATTTTGTCCCAAGAGAAGCAGTAACTGGTTTGGGGTTTCACTGCCTCATAAATACTGATAAATTAAAAATCAGCTAAAAAGTTATTTTCCACTGCATTTTGATGTGTTTAAATAGGCAGTTCTCCGCCAAAGGTCATCGCTCCTGTGCTGCCAATCAGGCCCAAACCGCCTGTCTTTCAGTTACATACTGACAAGCTCATTTTTTAACAAGCTTCTGGGGAATGCAATTATTGATAAAACAGTGAGGTGGTCAAAGGCTGATAATGAGAAGCAATTCTCACAGAACTCAAGACAAGGATAGCAGAATCAGAACACATAGCATGAAATGGTGGAATCTCTCACGCTAGTGCTAAACAATGCTATTACAGCAGCATTTTATCTAAAGAGAAAATGTTGTTCTTAGCAACCTGATTTCCTACTCTGACATTTCTCCTGGGCCCTTTAAACTCACTCCTAATTGGGCATCTCCTAAATTCCTTTATGTCAGATGTACAGCTGTGAAATACCTCTGATCACAAGTATAG
Source organism: Oncorhynchus masou masou (assembly GCF_036934945.1). Classification (NCBI taxonomy): domain Eukaryota; kingdom Metazoa; phylum Chordata; class Actinopteri; order Salmoniformes; family Salmonidae; genus Oncorhynchus; species Oncorhynchus masou. The sequence continues at coordinate 24,968,510 of NC_088214.1, read as the reverse complement.
TAAGTCATTGTAATTGCAATGAAAAAAGGTCACTGCTGTTATTGCAGCAGTTATTGCAATGAAGCGGAGAGGTGTTATTCTCACACTGACAGATGGTAAATGTTTCTTTGAAATTTGTCATTTGGACACAAACACAATGCAATATGCTATAATTTCCCCTCGCTTTTCCCACTTCCCATCTGTCATGTTTTTGCTGATCTTTCAAATCTCTCTGCGCCTCCACTCAACCATTTAGCGTCTAAGCTAACACATGCAATTGTTTTAACATGGTCATGCCAAGGATCATTTAGCTATTTGATTTTGAATTTTAATGTACAAAACATTTTTTTAATGAAATATTGAATTTGGCATTACTTCTATTAGCCCATAGAAACACAATGAATAACAGATTCACTATATTGAACAAGAGAAATTCAAAAGGAAGTTTTTTCTGAAGTGTCAGTCCTATATCTGAGATATAAGGAAAAAGGAAACTATATATTTTTTGGGGGTGGGGGACATGTATTTAACCCCTTATTTTAGACACTAAGCTTTCTCCATATATACTTCCATACATTTTTTTAAACTGGTACCGCTGACCTTCAGACAAGTCTTGCGTGGGTTGTGGGCATCCTAGAACAAAAAAACGATGTGTGTGTGAGTGAGAGACTCACCTTTCCAGATTAGTGTGTAGCCCAAACTGTTTGAATGCTACAGACAGAAGAAGTTGGCAGAAGAGGCTGTACCAAATTCAGACAAGTCCCGTGACGCTTGTTGGGGTCATAGGGCAAAAAACTGAGAACTAGGGTTTTCCCCCCCGACAAAACAAAATCAAACTTGCTCAACCGAGAGTCGTCCTGTTCTTTCGACCAATCGATTGGTTGAAATGTTTAAACATATTTTTACATATAGATAGACACATAAAATCTACATACAGTATGCACTGAGCTTGCCTGATGCTTTAAGCACACTGTTTGATTAAATAATTAAGACACACAAATGACACAAGAAAGAGCCCAATGGTCACACTGTGTTAAAAAACAATATACCCAGTGCCTGTGCGACTGGCGCACGTTGTCTCGCTCTCCTCTCTACTGCAGCGAAAAGGCACCACAACACAGCAAATGTTTATTACGCTGGTCGTGCTGAAGCTGCAACATCAATGCAGCCATTTAGTTACTTGTTTCTGACTGAAAAGTTCTGTTTACCGAAATCCATAATTTGTTTAGGAAAAACATTCCCTATTCCCTCAACCCTTGCTCTTACGTGAAACATGTAAGCGACCAATAGAGCCTGACCTATTAGACTAACATAATCACATCAATAAATTGTTAATAACAATCTCCGAGAACAGTGACAGAAAAATTGATATGATGGACGTGAAAAAGAAACTTGAAAACGGGAGTTGCTGGTTGCTCAGGAGGGAAACAAGAAGTCAGAACTGTGGAAGACATTTTTTTATTTTGTATTTATTTAACTAGGCAAGTCAGTTAAGAACAAATTCTTATTTTCAATGACGGCCTAACTGCCTGTTCAGGGTCAGCTCGGTGATTTGAACTTGCAACCTTCCGGTTACTAGTCCAACACTCTAACCACTAGGCTACCCTGCTACCCTGTGGAAACTACTGGAGATCAAGAAAAAGGATGGTTATGGAGCGTTGCGTGAGTATCGTGTGCCTAACAGTTAGATTGCAATATTATACTTTTTTCTGACCATTTGGAACAGACTAAATAAACAACACTAAATAAATAACTACCAGAGTCTGTTCTAATGAAAGAAATATGATATATAAAGCCTTTATTACAGCAGACTAAAAACAGTTGCATGCATTCGTGTATTGCAGTTTATTTACTGTTTTGGCTAATTATTCAAAGCTCCCTTTGTTATCTAATTTAAAAAATAAAATGCTTGATTGCATTTCAAATTATGAATGTCTTGTATGTTGTGTGATGGCATGAATTTAATGAATGAATGAATGAATGATTGACAGAGTAGCCTATATATTGAAATATAGTCCAAAGTAAGTTACAGTATGAAGACTAAGCAAGACGCACACTTGGGCCTACAACTCGATGGTAATACAAGGCTACTATACAAAGCATACTAATGATAACGACATTACATATTATGATGAGGATCATAATAGTGATAACAATAGATCAAGAGCGCGCCATGTTTCTCATCAAGAGAAGATGATGGAGCCGACAGACACGACAGCTCTGATTCCAGCTCCTAAGCAACTTTGCAGTATTTTGTGTGTTATTTCTTACATTATTAGCCCAGAACGTTTTTTTGTGTTATTACATACAGGCAGAACTAACTTTTGGATATCAGAGCGACGGTAACTCACCAGCATTACGACTTTCCCAAATTGGATCCTTTGTTCGTACCCCCCAGGGTAATTGAACTTAACCCAGACGCCGCCGGCGGAGAAGAGTTATTCAGAGTGCACTTCTAGTCTGACTCAGGAGGCAGGCACAACATCCACCGCTTCTGAGTATATTACTCGCTAATGTTCATTCTCTGGACAGTAAAGTAGATGAGCTCAGGGCGAGAATATGCTTCCAGAGAGAAATCAGGGATGGTAACATACTTTGTTTTACAGAATCATGGATCTCTTGGGATATACTGTCCCCGTCCATGTTTCATAAATAACTACTCATGGTGTGATAGTGGTAACATACAGAAACTCAAGTCCTTTTGTTCACTCAACCTAGAATACCTCACAATCAATTGTGTATTCCCCCTCTAGCCGATACCACAACAGCCCTCAAGGAACTACACTAGACTTTATGCAAACTGGAAACCACATATCCTGAGGCCGCAATTATTGTAACTGGGGATTTTAACACAGCAAATTTGAGGAAAACACTACCGAAGTTCTATCAACACATTGTCTGTGGTACTCACTTAGGAAAAACATTTAGATCACTGCTACTTTTTGAGATGCCTACAAGGCCATTGCCCGCCCTCCCTTTGGCAAATCAGATCACGACTCCATTTTGCTCCTCCCTTCCTAAAAGGCAGAAACTCAAATAGGAAGTACCCATGCTCAGGTCTATTCAAAGCTGGTCTGACCAATCAGAATCCATGCTTAAACATTGTTTTGATCACGTGGACTGGGATATGTTCTGGGTAGCCTCAAAGAATAACATTGATGTTTACATGGACATGGTGAGTGAGTTTATAAGGAATTGTATAGTGGATGTTGTTCCCACAGCGTCTATTAAAACCTACCCAAACCAGAAATTGTGAATAGATGGCAGCATTCGCGCAAAACTGAAAGATCGAACCACCACATTTAACCATGGCAAGGTGACAGGGAATATGGTTGAATACAAACAGTGTAATTATTCCCTCCATAAGGCAATCAAGAGTCACAATTCAACGGCTCAGACACGAGACGTATGTGGCAGGGTCTATAGACATTCATGGATTACAAAGGAAAAAACAGCCACGTCGCGGACACCAATGTCGTGCTCTCAGACAAGCTAAACACCTTTTTCACCTGTTTAGAGGATAACACAGTGCCACCGACTCGGCCCGCTCCCAAGGGCTTTCGTTCTCCGTGGCCGACGTGAGTAAGACATTTAAGTGTGTTAACCCTCGCAGGGCTGCCGCCCCAGACAGCATCACTAGCCACGTCCTCAGAGCATGTGCAGACCAGCTGACTGGAGTGTTTACGGGCATATTCAAGCTCTCCCTATCCCAATCTGCTCTCCCCACTTGCTTCAAGATGTCCACCATTGTTCCTGTCCCTAAGAAAACAAAAGGGAACTGAACTAAATTACTATTGCCCCGTAGTACTCACTTCTGTCATCATGAAGTACTTTGAGAGGCTAGTTAAGGATCATGGTCACCTCCACCTTACCTGACACCCTAGACACACTCCAATTTGCTTACCGCCCAAATAGATCACAGATGATGCAATCGCCATCGCACTGCCCTGACACAACTGGACAAAAGGAAACCCTATGTAAGAATGCTGTTCATCGACTACAGCTCAGCATTTAACACCATAGTACCCTCCAAACTCGTCATTAAGCTCGAGACCCTGGGTCTCGACCCACACCCTTTACAACTGGGTCCTGGACTTTTTGATGGGACGCCCCCAGGTGGTGAGGGTAGGAAACAACATCTCTATGCTATGCTATGCTTGCCTACGGAGCTGTGAGGGGAACGGCACCGCAGTACCTCCAGGCTCTGATCAGGCCCTACACCCAAACAAGGGCACTGCGTTCATCCACCTCTGGCCTGCTCGCCTCCCTACCACTGAGGAAGTACAGTTCCCGCTCAGCCCAGTCAAAACTGTTCGCTGCTCTGGCCCCCCAATGGTGAAACAAACTCCCTCACGACGCCAGGACAGCGGAGTCAATCACCACCTTCCGGAGACACCTGAAACCCCACCTCTTCAAGGAATACCTAGGATAGGATAAGTAATCCTTCTCACCCCCCCCCCCTTAAATGATTTAGATGCACTATTGTAAAGTGGCTGTTCCACTGGATGTCAGAAGGTGAATTCACCAATTTGTAAGTCGCTCTGGATAAGAGCGTCTGCTAAATGACTTAAATGTAAATGTAATCTCCACCCCGCGGATCCTCAACACTGGGTCCCCACAAGGGTGCGTTCTCAACCCTCTCCTGTACTCCCCGTTCACCCATGACTGCGTGGCCATGCACGCCACCAGCTCAATCATCAAGTTTGCAGACGACACTACAGTGGTAGGCTTGATTACCAACAACGACGAGACGGCCTACAGGGAGGAGGTGAGGGCCCTCGGAGTGTGGTGTCAGGAAAATAACCTCACACTCAAAGTCAACAAAACAAAGGAGATGATTGTGGACTTTGCTCTTTCCCAGAGGGAGCACCCTCTATCAACGGGACAGTAGTGGAGAGGTTTTTAACTTCCTAGGCGTACACATCACAGACAAACTGAAATGGTCCACCCACACAGACAGCGTGGTGAAGAAGGCGAAACAGCTTGTCACCAAAAACACTCAAACTTCTACAGATACACAATCGAGAGCATCATGTCCGGCTTTATCACCGCCTGGTACGGCAACTGCTCCGCCCACAACCATAAGGCTCTCCAGAGGGTAGTGAGGTCTGCACAACGCATCACCGGGGGCAAACTACCTGCCCTCCAGGACACCTACACCACCCGATGTCACAGGAAGGCCAAAAATATATTTTCATTTGTTGAACACTTTTTTGGTTACTACATGATTCCATGTGCTATTTCATAGTTTTGGATGTCTTCACTATTATTCTACAATGTACAAAATAGTGAAAATTATGAAAAACCCTTGAATGAGCAGGTGTGTCCAAACTATTGACTGGTACTCTATATGGATGATTTATAAAGCCAGGCACATTAAACAGTTAGGCTATGGATTTTTGACCTAATTCCTCTCTCCTCGCTTTTCTTAGACAGTTAGGTTAAGGCAAGGGCAGATTCCTAGTCTCTGCTGCTGCTCCCTCTGCCACATTTTTCTCAATCCCAATATGATGGTTAACTTTGCTATTATGCACATATCATCATAGGGAAAGGGGGCAATTCTACGGCGTATTAAAGACGTTTCAGAACCTCGGACAGTGACCGTATCCAATGCGGGAGAAAGCACATTTGTTATAAAATAAAATTTGATTTATTCGAGTTGCACCATTATTTTTACATAATATAAACATACAATTTCTTAGAGTGATGGGCTGTACCATCCCCATGGCCTCTGCAATGGATTAGTCCACCGAGACAGGCGCGAATCAGATAGGTGTCTTGTGCAACATGAATAAAATGAATAAATTGCAACTGCTCGACTAAAGAAATCTGGGTCGACCAACAGCCTATCGACCAAACAATCGACCAGTCGACTAAATGGGGTCAGCCCTACGGAGAACGCGATCATGTTCGTAAGAGTCTCATCTTTGCACATCTGAGACGCAGGCCATGAAAATAAACAGATCTAAAAAATAAATAAAAACGAGCTTAAACAGACAGATTTTGTATTATTACGTTAATTAGATGTCCACATGGCCATAGAAATTGTAGGAGAAGGTTTAAGAGGCTAAATTAGTGTTTGAATAATGGGAGACGATGCCCGGAGCATAGAACAATAAACACTTAGGGACAGTATTAACTCAAGAACCCCACCGCGTTGCTAATGCTAGTGGATTCACCTCACGCCTCTAATGAGTGATGGACAGAAAGAAGCAGTGAGAGGCTAGCTCTGCTCATTACAGAAAAGCAGCGTTGTGCCAGGGAAATAGTAATGAAGTCATCATTAAAAAGGTACAATAAATGTACATTTTGGGTGTAACCCACTATCTCAAACTGAGGTTAGGTGGTCATCTGCCCAGGTAATGGCTTTAATCAATTAATAAATCAAAAATTATCCTAAGATCCTTTCTGGTAAACACTAAAAAAGGCATATAAACATGTACTGTAATAGGAGCTGTAACAAAAGACACATATTATCCCGTATTGCAGTTTTCCCTCCATTTTCCAGCATCTCATTAATGTTTTACATATTAATCCCCGCTATAAAACAGGCACACTCTAGGATGCCAGCTTGGGCCAAGGCTTGTGCGAAATATGAATATACTAATGAAGAAAACAGAGGAAAGAATGGAGAAAGAGGATATCCAGAGAGAAACTGTGTGTGTGTGTGTCTCAGACGAACCTCATTGCATCCCCCTCATGAGAAAGACCTGGCCCGGTACTCGACCTTGAGTCAAACAATTGGCTCTGTTCCCGACTATTTTACATCCAGAGGCCAGCAACACATCCTTAACCTTCACCTGAATATTTCCCTGAGAATATGAAGGAATTATGCCTCTGTATGCTTCTCTGTTAGGGCCAGTCTCATGAGAGCTGGGAAATGGCCACTCTTGCTAAGATATTGATAGTAGGACAGGCTATTATTTATAGCAATAACCATACTGCAAATAACTTACTGTCTTAGATTTACAGCACATGACAAGATCATGATAATAAACATATTGACAACAACATTGTTACAAATCAAGCAGGATCACTATGACATGTTATTTTACAGGCAACAGTGTGAATGTCATAAGACAAGAGGTTCCCTATGGGCCAGAGAAGAGGTGATTACGACCAGGATGTGGGAATGGGAACTGCATTAAGCACTTTAGGGTGGCCCTACTGGCCCAGGCCACAAAACCTGGACAGCTTTCATAAATATGGTCCATGGCTAGGGAGGAAGCCATCCATGTAGCGCTGCCAATCCTCAGTGCAGCACTTGTAAATGACAGACATTGAATGTTGTGGTCCTCTTTGGAATATTTTTAAGGAGACCACAATGCTCTCGTGTGAATTCATTATTTTTAACAATGCTCTATTGGCTCCTGATATGAAAATGTGCAACATTGTGTGTGTGTGTGTATTGTACACAGTTTATATGGGCTATTACATAGCTGTGGGTAAGCAGTAAGATGTTTTCAGTCTGGCTGTTCAAAGTCATTCAAGTTCAGTTGATGAATACAGAAGCCTATTACAAAGGCTTTTTACCAGCTAACTCTCAGAGGACCACATATTCTGTCTGCATACAAATGAATGTGAGTGAGTCTGTGGCTCCAAATTGCACTCTTAAAAATCACAATGGAATCTTTCATTTACACCAAAAAAACTGTCAAAAAGCTGTGAGAAAGGTTAACTAAAACATTGGTATAAAAAGGGCCTTGCAGGTGAAACTAACTGTATCATCTGTTTGGAAAGGGATGTGTCATAATTTGGTACATTTATTTATGACCTAGTCAATGTGCTTGAATTACATACGGTTTACACACTTGCGCAATTACACAATTGTATATAATTTAACACAGATCTCTATAATTCTGAATATTACGCTGTGACTTATACACCAGTTTTCTACCAGAATAATACAACAATAAAGTTGTAAAACTCCTGCCTCACTCCCTGCTACTTTCAGACAGCAGCACTCTGGCAATGAAAATCAAAGTTTAGACCAAGTCCAGAGCCAACTACTTGCCTCCAACGTGTCAGACAGAGCAAGCAACACCGGAAGAAGAGCTAAAACTACAGTATAAATCTGACAGGGATCCACACTGAGGGAGGCTATGAAATATTCCCTGCTTCATTGGCAAAGGGGCAAATTAATTTCAGTTATTCTATCGAGGCAGCCTGTGCCTGAATAGACTTAAATGATGCCGTCTGACCTTTCCAGCAGATTCATTTGATGAGGTAGGCCTGTTAAGGGAGGGGCCCATCAGGCATTATTATAACAAATGCTGACGATTCAGCAGGTCCTTTGTGTGAGAGTTACTGCCAGTTTGAGGCATGGGCCAATTGAAAGACAAAGTACAGAAAAAAACTGTACTTTGTCTGACATAAAAACAAGAGAAACAGAGTGTGCTCTGGGAGTTAAGAAACACTGAAAACGTGCCACAATTAACATGAGCATTGTGCTCCCTGAAGAAAGGTCAGAGAAGAGCTCCAGTTCCAACAGGTAATGCCATTAGCCTTCCATTAACAATCCTAATGGAAGTTCAAAAATCCTGATACAACTTCAGATTTTGCAAGTGTTTGTAAAATGTCAATGTCAACTGTCATACTGAAAAACACGGAGAAATGTTCCATTAACAATTTGCTCGGGTCATAAAGTAAGTACACACACTAAATGCCTATTCATCCATGGATCCATCCAACTTTAATAGGTGATTGGCTGAGGAAGAAGGTTATGGAAATGAGTAAAATTACTAAAATAGCAGTAACTGACAAATGCCTTGCTTTTTTGTACCAGTCTCATAGGACAGAGAATGATTTACTTCAGATAGTTCCTCTTCACTTTTACAATCCATATGATTGACATACCTATGTTGTAATCTCAGTCACTGTCATGGCTGCAATGACTCACATCAAAAGAGGGAGAGAGAGAAAGGGAGGTGGGGGGGAGACAGAGAGGAAGAACGCGAGAGAGGACCAACCAACAGAAGCTTGTCTTTATGTCACTAGATACAAGGCCATCCAATGACCTTTTTTCACCTCTACAAATCAATGTATAAACTCCATTTTACTTTGACTGTCATTGGTAAAGCTGTATCCTTTCATTATACATCCCAGGCAATTTTCATTAAATGGTGAAAGTGAGCGCTCACAGCTGGCTTATAACAGCAGGGACTTAATGAACCTTATTGAAGAGAAATCGGCATTAACTCTGAAATTACAAAGACTATTCTCAGAGGAGACAGACTGTCTTGGATACCCACAACCACACTTATTTATTATCTATTCAAATTAGTCTTGAGATTATGCTAGAATTATTTATCCTAACTTCTATCTGTGACCATGTAGAATAATACACTGGGTGTCTTTATAAAGTTAAGAGTTACGTTTCTCTAAACTAAAAATGTGCTACTCTGTGTATCATGTTTGCCATCCTACAGAAAAACAAGTTACTAAATAGATGTAATCTACCGGTGCCTCTCAATGAACAGATTATACAACGTGAGAAAGTAGTCTAAAGGCTGAAAATGAAAAAGATAACAATGAGCATGTAGTGAAAACACCTGTCAACAACCAGAACGGGTTAGAGGTGACAGTTAACACCAGAGGTCAGTACCATATCCCTCCAGCAGAGGGCAATCTCACTAGCATTATTGGAACCTATGCCATGCCATTGCTGCTATACCATTTGAATGATAATTGTCATCACATCACTTTGACTGGAAGTAATACTACTTTTCACAGTAATACTTCTTTCATTAGTTGAACTGACAAGGATGCATGCAGTGATCTTCCTCATCTGGCTGCATGCATGTGCAGTACGTTTCTGTCATAAAACTGTCAAAACATAATCTGAAAACATTTGTTGGGAGGTCATTTTTATTTTTTTATTTCACCTTTACTTAACCAGGTAGGCGAGTTGAGAACAAGTTCTCATTTTTAACTGGGCCTGGCCAAGATAAAACAAAGCAGTGTGACACAAATAACAACACAGAGTTACACATGGAATAAACAAACGTACAGTCAATAACACAATAGAAAAATAATCGATATACAGTGTTTGCAAATGAGGTAGGATAAGGTATTTAAGACAATAAATAGGCCGTAGTGGCGAAGTAATTACACTTTAGCAATTTAAACACTGGAGTGATAGATGTGCAGAAGATGAGTGTGCAAGTAGAGATACTGGGGTGCAAAGGAGAAAAATAAATCAAATAAATAACAGTATGGGGATGAGGTAGTTGGATGGGCTATTTTCAGATGGGCTATGTACAGGTGCAGTGATCTGTGAGCTGCTCTGACAGCTGATGCTTCAAGTAAGTGAGGGAGATATGAGTCTCCAGCTTCAGTGATTTTTGAATTTCGTTCCAGTCATCGGCAGCAGAGAACTGGAAGGAAAGGCGGCCAAAGGAGGAATAGGCTTTGGGGGTAACCAGTGAAATATACCTGCTGGGGCGCGTGCTATGGGAGGGTGCTGCTATGGTGACAAGTGAGCTGAGATAAGATGGGGCTTTCCCTAGCAAAGACTTATAGATGACCTGGAGCCAGTGGGTTTGGAAACTAATATGAAGCGAGGGCCAGCCAACGAGAGCATACAGGTCACAGTGGTGGGTAGCATATGGGGCTTTGGTGACGAAACGGATGGCACTTTGATAGACTGCATCCAATTTGCTGAGTAGAGTGTTGGAGGCTATTTTGTAAATGACATCACCGAAGTCAAGGATCGGTAGTATAGTCAGTTTTACGAGGGTATGTTTGGCAGCATGAGTGAAGGACGCTTTGATGCGAAATAGGAAGCCAATTCTAGATTTATTTTTGGTTTGGAGATGGTTAATGTGAGTCTGAAAGGAGAGTTTACAGTCTAACCAGACATCTAAGTATTTGTAATTGTCCACATATTCTAAAAGTCAGAACCGTCCAGAGTAGTGATGCTGGACGGGCGGGCAGGTGTGGGCAGCGATCGTTTGAAGAGCATGCATTTAGTTTTACTTGCATTTAAGAGCAGTTGGAGGCCATGGAAGGAGAGTTGTATGGCATTGAAGCTCGTCCGGAGGTTAGTTAACACAGTGTCCAAAGAAGGGCCAGTAGTATACAGAATGGTGTCATCTGCGTGGAGGTGGATTAGAGAATCCCCAGCAGCAAGAGCGACATCTTTGATGTACACAGAGAAAAGAGTTGGCCTGAGAATTGAACCTTGTGGCATTCCCATAGAGACTGCCAGAGGTCCGGACAACAGGTCCTCTGATTTGACACACTGAACTCTATCTGATAAGTAGTTGGTGAACCAGGCGAGGCAGTCATTTGAGAAACAAAGGCTGTTGAGTCTGCCGATAAGAATGTGGTGATTGACAGAGTTGAAAGCCTTGGCCAGGACGATGAATACAGCTGCACAGTATTGTGTCTTATCAATGCCAGTTATGATATCGTTTAGGACCTTGAGCGTGGCTGAGGTGCACCCATGACCAGCTCGGAAACCAGATTGCATAGCGGAGAAGGTACAGTGGGATTCAAAATAGTCAGTGATCTGTATGTTAACTTGGCTTTCGAAGACCTTAGAAAGGCAGGGTAGGATAGATATACTGTAGGTCTGTAACAGTTTGGGTCTAGAGTGTCTCCCCCTTTAAAGAGGGGGGTGACCGCGGCAGCTTTCCAATCTTTGGGGATCTCAGACAGAGGTTGAACAGGCTAGTAATAGGGGTTGCAACAATTGCGGCAGATAATTTTAGAAAGAGAGGGTCCAGATTGCAATGCTCTCTAGAGGTAGACAAATCAAATTTTATTGGTCACACACACACATGGTTAGCAGATGTTAATGTGAGTGTAGCGAAATGCTTGTGCTTCTAGTGCTGGCAGTGCAGTAATATCTAACAATTCCCCAACAACTACCTAATACACACAAATCTAAAGGAATGAATGAGAATATGTACATATAAATATATGGATGAGCGGCAGAGATGGTCTAAAATACAGTATATACACATATGATATGAGTAATGTAAGATATGTAAAAATTATTAAAGTGGCATTATTTAAAGTGACGAGTGATCCATTTATTAAGTGGCCAGTGACTTTGGTCTCAATGTAGGAAGCAGCCTTTCTGAGTTAGTGATTGCTGTTTAGCAGTCTGATGGCATTGAGATAGAAGCTGTTTTTCAGTTTCCCGGTCCCAGTTTTGATGCACCTGTACTGACCTCGCCTTCTGGATGGTAGCGGTGTGAACAGGCCTCTGGAGAGCCTTGCGGTTGAGTTGCCGTTCCAGGCGGTGATACAGCCCGACAGGATGCTCTCGATTGTGAATCTGTAAAAATTCGTCAGGGTTTTGAGTGACAAGACAAATTTATTCAGTCTCCTGAGGTTGAAGAAGCACCTTCTTCACCACACTGTCTGTGTGGGTGGATCATTTCAGTTTGTCTGTGATGTGTACACCGAAGAACTTAACTTTCCACCTTCTCCACTGCTGTCCCTTCGATGTGGATGGGGGTGCTTCCTCTACTGTTTCTTGAAGTCTACGATCATCTCCTTCGTTCTGTTGACGTTGAGTGAGAGGTTGTTTTCCTGATACCACACGCCGAGTGCCCTCACCTCCTCCCTGTAGGCGGTCTTGTCGTCGTTGGTAATCAAGCCCACTACTGTTGTGTCGTCTGCAAACTTGATGATTGAGTTGGAGGAGTGCATGGCCACACAGTTGTGGGGGAACAGGGAGTACGGGAGGGGGCTGAGCACGCACTCTTGTGGGGCCCCAGTGTTGAGGGTCAGCGAAGTGGAGATGTTGTTTCCTACTTTCACCACCTGGGGGGGGGGGGGGGGGCCATCAGAAAGTCCAGTACCCAATTGCACAAGGTGGGGTTGTGACCCAGGGCCAGCTTGATGATGAGCTTGGAGGGTACTATGGTGTTGAATGCTGAGCTGTAGTCAATGAACAGCATTCTTACATAGGTATTCCTCTTGTCCAGATGGGATAGGGCATTGTCCAGTGTGATAGCGATTGCATTGTCTGTGGACCTGTATGCAAACTGAAGTGGGTCTAGGATGGCCGGTAAGGTGGAGGTGATATGATCCTTGACTAGTCTCTCAAAGCACTTCATGATGACAGAAGTGAGTGCTACAGGCGGTAGTCATTTAGTTCAATTATCGTTGCCTTCTTGGGTACAGGAACAATGGTGGCCATCTTGAAGCATGTGGGGCATGTGGGGACAGCTGACTGGAATAGGGAGCGATTGAATATGTCCGTAAACACACCAGCCAGCTGGTCTGCGCATGCTCTGAGGATGCGGCTAGGGATGCCGTCTGGGCCAGTAGCCTTGCAAAGGTTAACACTTTTAAATGTTTTACTCACGTCGGCAAGGAGAATGGGAGGGGGGTGCACTCCTTGTTACCGGGCCGCGACGGTGGCACTGTATTATCCTCAAAGCAGGCAAAGATGGTGTTTAGTTTGTCTGGAGGCGCGACGTCGGTGTCCGTGGTGTGGCTGGTTCTTTTTGTAGTCCCGCGATTTCCTGTAGACCCTGCCACATACGTCTTGTGTCTGAGCCATTGAATTGCGACTCCACTTTGTCCCTGTACCGGCATTTTACTTGTTTAATTGCCTTTCGGAAGGAATTACTACACTGTTTATATTCAGCCATATTCCCAGACCTCTTCCATGGTAGAATACGGTGGTCCGCGCTTTCAGTTCTGTGCGAATGCTGCCACCCATCCACGGTTTCTGGTTAGGGTAGGTTTTAATAGTTCCAGTGGGTACAACATCTACAATGCACTTCCATATAAACTCACTCACCGAGTCAGTAGATAGATCGATGTAGTTCTCTGAGGCTGACTGGAACATATCTCAGTCCACGTGATCAAAATCATCATGAAGTGTGGATTCCAATTGGTCAGACCAGCGTTGAATGGTTCTAGTCACTGGTACATCCAGCAAGATGGCATCGTTGTCAGATATGCCGAAGGGAGGGCGGGGAAGGCCTTTGTATGCATCGCGGAAGTAATGCATACAAAGTAACATATATTGTATGTTGAATATTTAATTTTGCACAGTTTGTCCAGACTATGAGATTAATCAAAATGATGTACTCCAATCTCAATTAATGTGTTTTATTGATATTTCTCCCAGGAAATGAACTGCCCAACAGTTTCCCAAATAAATGTGGACAGTAGCATTATCTCTTGGGAAACAAAGCAAAGCTTTCACCTCTGTTTTCAGCAAGAGGACAGACTGTATGGTCCTCTGGGGATATCTTCAGAAAATGACCTTAATTGATCCATATTGTGCACTTGTTCACTACTGCATTGGATTGGTGTAGGAATGTGCTAGAGGGAATTCCCTTTCAAATCCATGAAGGGAAGTGAATAAGTACACAGAAAGGAGAAGGAACAGATTATTGAGACGCAACCATAGTAAATCAAAACAACCAGAGATGGAAGACTACAGTTCAGGTGCAGTACAGATCTGCACAAGCGATGCCATGCCACAAAACACAAGGACCAATGATACCTGTATTATGGAAACTGATATTACCCCTTCAAATAGTTTTAATTGGGGATTAAAATGGCAATATTTGTATGTTTCTCATAGATACAGATACATTTTCCCCCATAAACCTTGTTCAAATCATCCTAAAGTGTCTAAAATGTATTGCGTAGATCAATAATTTATGATGATTTGGATATTGGGGATATAATTTTGTGGATATTGAAAAAAAAGTTAGCATTTGGAGACAGTGCCAAGTAAACAAAAGCAAAGCATGGTTTTCTGTCTTACGTTGTCCATAGATTGCTTACAGGGTAAGTAAATCAAGATGTCATTTAGTGGTAATTTGGGTTAACTATCCCAACACTAGGCAGTTCAGTCACCTCATGATCCAGCAATTACACACCAGCACCTTGGACAGCTACCAGTCAGCTGTTCAGTGAGATTAGCTTTAGTGTTTCTAAAATTTGAGTAATGTAGCAGATGGGGATCTGTGAAACTCACTCCTCAGCCTGAAGTGTCTCCACTTGCGCTGCCATGTTGGAGTGAGTGGGTAAGACACTTTAGGAGGGCGGTCACGCGTATTTGTGAGGCAGAGTTTGGGTTCAAGCCTTGGTATGAGCCGAATCAAGGGGAAGCTGCACTCGCTAAGGGACAGATCGAAATGTACTGGCTGGTCCAACTCAAGGTGTCATAAAAAAAATGCATTCCCATTCCCAACATTACAAATATTTTCACATGACCTTCTCCTTGTACTGTCAAATAAATGTAATATCCTCCCCCTTCATCGAATTAACTCATAATGTTTTCAACCAAAAATAACTGTAGCAACCCTGTGTTTATAAAACATGGATATCAACTTCAGCATGCTTTTTTGGCACAGTTGATGCCACGCGCTGCTACGGTCCAGAAGGTTGAGGGTTTTCCGACCACCACAGATGAGCTCACTCTCTGCCTGTTTCATTACACCACAATCAGTCGGCTGCAGACAATGATCAACTAAGGGGAAATCAGATTTTTAACATTTTGATGCCATATTTATAATTGTATAAAATATATGCAATTCATTTCCCACCAACAGGTTTCAGAATGTCAAATTTTTTAGTGTTTTGTAACCAATCACTCTTTCCGTTCATGAATTGGCCGCTGCATAGTTTGGATTGATTGATTGATTTTACTTGGCAGTTAAAAAAAATTATATACACACAAAGTCAGGGACTTAGTTCCATTTTGGTCCCCTATTTTCTACATAAATACAATTACATAGACACATCACAGATATAGAGACAGAAAAATGCTTAACCTACAGATGAGTATGAGGAGGGAGTTCAAGTACAATTCTTACACGCTTGTTTGGCTGGTAACTTATCCTTTAGGTGTTTGGGGCTGCTGGTGAACCATGATGTGCAGGCATAATCAAAGTGACACTGGACTAGTGCACTTGACAAAGTCTTTAGGGGGAATAGCTAGGTTTCCATCCAATTGGCGACAGATTTTCATGTGAATATTCTAAAATCTTCATAAAAACAATATGCCATTTCAGAGTTTTCTTTAGGAAAATTTGGCACCGGACAACATGACAGGGAGGATTTTAATTTACCGGACATTTGAGAAATTGTACGAACATCCATATGCATTCAGATCCGACCTTGGTCAGCCTGTCCCATCAATAAACAATGGATGTTGGCCAAATGAGCCACATTTACATGTCCTTAAAACAAAGAAATTACAAAAACACTATCCATTGTGTTTTCGATGTGTAGCATATGCAAGACTTTATAGCCTATCTTTTTTAGGCTACTTTCCTAAAATAATAATAGTCCACCTCACGGTTCAGCTGTCAGAGATTTAAGCACTGAATGTATCAGGGCATTGCAAGCAAAGGCTTAGGTGTCTGTCCACTGTATGAGATACAGTAATATATATACAGTGTCTTGCGAAAATATTCGGCCCCCTTGAACTTTGCGACCTTTTGCCACATTTCAGGCTTCAAACATAAAAATATAAAACTGTATTTTTTTGTGAAGAATCAACAACAAGTGGGACACAATCATGAAGTGGAACGACATTTATTGGATATTTCAAACTTTTTTAACAAATCAAAAACTGAAAAATTGGGCGTGCAAAATTATTCAGCCCCCTTAAGTTAATACATTGTAGCGCCACCTTTTGCTGCGATTACAGCTGTAAGTCGCTTGGGGTATGTCTCTATCAGTTTTGCACATCGAGAGACTGACATTTTTTCCCATTCCTCCTTGCAAAACAGCTCGAGCTCAGTGAGGTTGGATGGAGAGCATTTGTGAACAGCAGTTTTCAGTTCTTTCCACAGATTCTCGATTGGATTCAGGTCTGGACTTGACTTGGCCATTCTAACACCTGGATATGTTCATTTTTGAACCATTCCATTGTAGATTTTGCTTTATGTTTTGGATCATTGTCTTGTTGGAAGACAAATCTCCGTCCCAGTCTCAGGTCTTTTGCTTAGAGGGACGGCCAGGTCTTGGTAGATTTGCAGTGGTCTGATACTCCTTCCATTTCAATATTATCGCTTGCACAGTGCTCCTTGGGATGTTTAAAGCTTGGGAAATCTTTTTGTATCCAAATCCGGCTTTAAACTTCTTCACAACAGTATCTCGGACCTGCCTGGTGTGTTCCTTGTTCTTCATGATGCTCTCTGCGCTTTTAACTGACATCTGAGACTATCACAGTGCAGGTGTATTTATACGGAGACTTGATTACACACAGGTGGATTGTATTTATCATCATTAGTCATTTAGGTCAACATTGGATCATTCAGAGATCCTCACTGAACTTCTGGAGAGAGTTTGCTGCACTGAAAGTAAAGGGGCTGAATAATTTTGCACTGCCAATTTTTCAGTTTTTGATTTGTTAAAAAAGTTTGAAATATCCAAAAAATGTCATTCTACTTCATGATTGTGTCCCACTTGTTGTTGATTCTTCACAAAAAAATACTGTTTTATATCTTTGTTTGAAGCCTGAAATGTGGCAAAAGTTTTCAAAGTTCAAGGGGGCCGAATACTTTCGCAAGGCACTGTATATATGCACCTATATAAAGGAAGGGAAGCATATGTCTAACCCTGGAGAGAAAGAAATAGTTGTACAGAAGGAGGCTACATTTTCGTACATTTTCTATCAGAATATTTTTAATAATGATAAGCATTATATTGCTACATTATAGGAGTAACTCTGGCAGGCCTGGTCTTCCTAACTTCAAGTTAAACTGTCAGAGTTAGTTGGAGCGCCGGGTGCACTACCTTCATATCATAGGCAGTAGATAAAACTTAAGAATACCCACATCATACCTTCACAAAAGTTTCTAAACTTTATTAAGGTAATATCAAAATTAAGTCAAGCCATTGTTTATAGGGAAAATGTGAGCAGAAGTGTGACTGTCAGCCAGGGAAAAACCGCACTACCCTCCCCTGTGCCCAATAAAAATAACACAACCATCCCCAAAGCAAAACAAAAGTTTGACTCCCCTATTTTGGACAACCCCACCCCCCAGTGAATGTTGATCTGTCTAAGCAAGCAGCGTGACGTCCTTTAAACTAAGAGCAATTAACCTGGTTGTTTTATTTATTAGCTATATTAAATAACCGAGGAAAAGTTGGGGCATGTATTCCCTGGGCTCACTGTTGAAAACCAGGGGTGCAACTTTCACTGGGGATGGGACATGTCATCCCCCCACATTCTGAAATTGCATTTTTAAGTCCCCCCCAGCTGTATCATTGGAATGTGATACAAAACGAGGCCACGGTGTGCTTTATCCAACTGTATAAAAACAAGAATTATGTTCCCCCCAATTCTAAAACCTAAGTTGTACCCCGGGTGAAACAGTGTTTGAAGTTCTGCAGGGAAAGGCGAACAAGAACAATGCCATCCCCTGGGTAGCATAATGGGCTTCACTTGACATCAAAGAACTGCCAATCAACCACTAATGGACGTGGTGGTGCACGGTTTGTTTGTTCCAGTTGGCATCTCTTTAGCGCTGGAATACAACACAAGGCTCGCCATTGTTTTGCTTTTTTTTCGGGGGGCGGTTGCAGTCACCACTTTCTGGCACAATAAAATAAAACAAAACAGTCATAATGGGCACGGCTGCGCGGGCATCGGTCTGATCGAACCGATGTTAAATTGTTGAATTGAAAAACTGTGAGTAAAAACAACACCTGAACAGACTAACACGGGTCTCATTGTCTCGAATCATGTTTTTCGGTGTGGGCGAGCTGCCAGACTGCCACGGTGTCGCCCAATGGGTCGAAAACGGATTTTAATTTACAGCAGCAACAGCGAATCTTTCTTGGGCGCACAGTGTGGAAAGTAGACTACTCAGCACAACTAAAAGGAATTGGGAACATATAATTGATATGAACCTACTCCTTGCTGTCTAAATAGATGGTATGTTTTAATCAAATACAAAACAGTGGCACCTGGTAAGGCTTCTCTGTACCTTTTGTATACGGAAAGGAGAAGACCTTTGAGGGGGATGAATTTCACGCACTCAATTTACGCAAAGGTTTGATAGCATTGCCTACCTTCTCTCCCTTAGTGGAGCCCCTTCGGTAGTTGCCTGCACCTGCTGAGGAGTTCATGTTCTTTCGATTGGTAGGCTACCTGAAAAACAGAGCTATATGCAGAGCTTTACAGCTGTTTCGTTCATAAACTACGTTCATCTCAACATGGCCACTCGAAAATGAAAACACACAGCGCGAGTAGAAAAGTGTGCACCAGGCAAACTAACCAGAATCAGTTGTCGCGCCAAATGTAGCAGAATCAATCGTTCCCTCGAATTTCCTCTTCAGTTTGGTATCATTAAGTGATGTTATTCAAACGTGTAGTAGGCCTAGTTATTTATTATGTTAGAGTAAATAAAACATATTCTTAACTTTGTAGTCCACATTTCACAAACTGCTCATTCAGTAGCATTCATTTCAAGTCCAAACTGGTCTTTGGCGCTCGAGCCTTCGAAGCCAGTGATCTCCGGGAAAAAAAGCGCACGTGTCTCCAAAGGCTGCGTGTGAATCACTTGCAAAGTGTGTTTGTTTTTCCAGAATGGTTATTGCAAGGCTTTAAAAAAAGTGTTGCTCCACCACTGCAGCTAAAATGTACTGCTCCTCCACTCTCAGGATTCTACACAGGTAAACATGTCAACGAGTTTGTTTAGTGTTGCCTCAAGCACACTCATGGAATAATACATACTGCAAAATACTTATGTCTATCTAGACTGAGCAAAAATATAAACCTGACATGCAACAATTTCAACAATTTTACTGAGTTACAGTTCATAACAGGAAATCAGTCAATTGAAATTAATTAATTAGGGCCAAATCAATGGATTTCACATGACTGGGAATATAGATATGCATCTGTTGGTCACAGATACCTTATAAAAGGTAGGGGTGTGGATCAGAAAACCAGTCACTAACTTGTGTGTTCACCATTTGCCTCATGCAGCACCACACGTCTTACATAGAGTTGATCAGGCTGTTTATTGTTGAATGTTGTCCCACTCCTCTTCAATGGCTGTGTGAAGTTTCTGGATATTGGCGGGAACTGGAACACCCTGTCATACATGTCTGAGTATGCAGGCCATGGAAGAACTGGGACATTTTCAGCTTCCAGGAATTGTGTACCGTGGTAAAAATTCTATAGGAAGAGAGACTGTAGATTCTTTCAAACAACTTTATTATAAGATTAGCAAAAATTAAGCAATCAACAACCCCTCAAATGGTTCATGGTTGAAAAGCTCAACGAACAGAGCTGTCCCTCTCCTTTTATAGAAAGTACATCGTTTTACCTTTGTGACAGTTAGCAGATGTGCAGAAACAGGCCCTGGGAACAGAGTTGTAAAAAGTAATTTAGCTCATCTGTGTAGATCAAGATAGCTGATATTGCCACCATTCTCTGTTCCTCCCTGCACTTCCCAATTAGCTAAATTCTTGCCGATCGTGAACACGGGAGGTCACAAACTGCGGTCACACCCAAGTGGATCTGTACCCTCAGATTTATGACTAAGTCACATGACAAGTTTGTATCAGTAAAAATACTAGCATATAATAATGGACAATTTAAGTAAAAAACAGCATAGTATGACTAATTAAACAGTATAGTATGTAATGAATATCAATTTCCTCCACAGTACAGATCCTTGAGACATTGTGCATTATCATGCTGAAACATGAGGTAATGGTGGCGGATGAATGGCACGACAATGGGCCTCAAGATCTCGTCACGGTGTCTCTGTGCATTCAAATTGCCATCAAAAAATGCAATTGTTCTTGTTGCCCATACCATAACCCCACCGCCACCATGGGGCTCTCTGTTCACAACGTTGACATGAGAAAAATGTTCGCCTACATGATGCCATACACACTGTCTAAGTTCTGCCCAGTACAGTTGAAACCAGGATTAATCTGTGAAAAGGACACTTCTCCAGAATGCCAGTGGCCATAGAAGTTGAGCATTTGCCCACTGAAGTCCGTTACGACGCCGAACTGCAGTCCAATCAACAGCCTGGTGAGGACGACGAGCATGCAGCTGAGCTTCCCTGAGACCGTTTCTGACAATTTGTGAAGAAATTCTTCAGGTTGTGCAAACCCACAGTTTCATCAGCTGTCCGGGTGGTTGTTCTCAGACGATCACGCAGGTGAAGAAGCCGGATGTTGAGGTCCTTGGCTGGCGTGGTTACATGTGGTCTGCGGTTGTGAGGCCGGTTGGACGCACTGGCAAATTGGAGGTGGCTTATGGAATAGAAATAAACATTACATTCTCTGGCAACAGTTCTGGTGGACATTCCTGCAGTCAGCATGCCAATTACACACTCCCTCAAAACTTGGGACATCTGTGGCATTATGTTGTGTGAAAAAACTGCACATTTTAGTGGCCTTTTATTGTCCCCAGCACAGGGTGCACCTGTGTATTGATCATGCTGTTTAATCAGCTTCTTGATATGCCACACCTGTCAGGTGGATGGATTATCTTGGTAGAGGAGAAATGTTTCTGGGATCTTTTATTTCAGCTCATGAAACATTGGACCAACACTTTACTCTTGCATTTATATTTTTTTTCAGTGTAAGTACCACCTCTGTTTGCATATCTGACTGTTTTGGATAACTTAGAGTCTGGAAATGTAGCCTACAAAGGGTTCACGTCGAGAGACAATTTACAGGATAAAGGCAATTAGCATGAGAGCAGGGAGATTAAAGTGTAACTTTTCCTGTTAGCATTACATATAACTTTTCCTGTTATAAGAAGGTAAAGTGTGACATAGGAGTGTCACAGCAGGAGGTTAAGTGGTGAGACAAGCTGACTTCTAAACTTCCATAGGCTACTGTTGCTTAATTTAGTAGGAAAAGAATTGTACGCAATTGGCCTACCCAAAGACACAGTTTAACCATGACAATTCCCCAATGCTGCTGTGGTAGGAAAAATATTAAGGAGGTCGCACGGAAAAGCTAGAGACCAGTGTGCATAGACTAAGTAATGAGGAGGACATGGCAGAGCATGGCTCACTCTGCGCCCCTTGTAAATTAATATGCTATTGGATTACAGGAGATAAAGTAGAATACATTTGTAATAAAAGGAAACTGGACACCATTGTTGTACCAATATAGTTACTAAGTAGTTACAACAAATACATAATTGTCTTCCTCTGTCTCATATAAGAATTAAGTTAAATCAGGTTCGACACTAGGCTGTGCAGCCAGTGACTCCACCAAGCCACCAATTACAGATCAGCACCTTGGACAGCAACCAGCCAGGCGGGAGCTACAGTAGAAACAGTACACTGTGGTGGTGATAATAGAGGAAACAGATTGAGAGCCATAGGAGGGTGAACTTCAGATGTCTTACACTGCTGTTCAGTAACAGTTGGAAGACTAATTTTAGGGACACCATAACTAAGACTTAAAACCAGGCTACATTTTAGATGGGCAAGATAAAGGAAAAGAGGTAATGTACGCAGTATATACACATATTCTTGGATGTCATTGCAACCCACACAGTCAGTGTTACTGCTCCCTGTCCTGCTGTGTGAATATGTTACTTAAGTAACTGGTCTTTATGTCTGTGTTACTTAAGTAACTCATCAGTAAAATGCTTTACCGTTTATACAGTGAAGTGTTTGAGTGGGCTTGAGGAGAGCAAATGGAACTTCTACACCTGTGAACAGCTCTTGAAAATAATAGAATATGGCAAAGTGTCCGTTTTGGTTTTTAAAGATACAGTGATTGACTGTTCCTCACCACATAGTGTTTAGCTGTGCTAGAACGAGGCAGAACAAGAGTGTGATCAGTGTTCTAATTTAGTTTGTTTAACAGTCAAGTATCTTATTACACCACTGTTTCCATTAGGGGGAACTGTGACAATTATAGCATTAACCCAGAGGTGTACTTCATGTGATATTAATGTGTCTCCACTACTGGTGCATTTCTCCCTGCCTACCGACTGATCATTTATACAGTGTTTTTGTAGTTTCCATATGTATCGTTTGACCAGTATTAGAAAGTATCAGTGTTTCAAGGTTTCTGTTGTCGAAGCTTTTTCCTGTCGGGAAGAAAGCAGACGAGTTCTACAACCTCAGAAGCATATTCTCAGATGTTGTTTCCGCTATGATCAGTATATTCTGTATATAACGATGCTGACTGTGTGTATCAAAAGATGCAGTATAGTTTATAGAAAGAAATGGATATGGAGGATGGATAAAACTGATGATGGTTGACATTTTCAGGTCTTGCAACACTTTGATTTACGAGAACATTTATTTCATGACCGTGCATACAATTAGTCTTATATTTTTGTTACTACAGCTGTAACAGAGCTGGAGAGAAATATGCTACATACACGGCAGAGAAATTCAATTCCATTCTCAGTGAGGTCTCTCAGAGTCTCCTTTTCTTCATTAGAATATCAATAAAGCTGAGCACAGGGGCTACAGAATTTAATCGCTCAGGGGGCCACAACTAATCTAAAAGACTTCTGGTTCTAAGAAATGTGCACTTTGTAGACTGATATAAGAATTCAAACACCAAGCTCCAAGCCCATGAGTAGTAATGACCCAAATGACAGTGAAATCTAACTCTACAATCAACTTCAGAGGCTATGATTTCCTCTAACCAATACCTCTATCTAACCTCGACTGTGCGCCTGAAGAGGTGATCTCAGGAGTGAGTGATATTATAAAGGTGAACAACATTGCTACTGCTCTCAGTTTTTCTTTCTGTCCTTCCTTTGGTTCAAGCATATGTACAGTTCAGTGTGCCTCGTGGTGAAGAGTAGAGAGGAAGTAGTCTCACTGAAAGCCTATCTCAACAATTAATGCATAATCCCACACTATCACATTGATACTCAAGAGAATTCAATTGATGAAAATGTAATTTCCTGTTGGGTCATCCTTTTCCAAAGCAGAGAGAGAACAGTAATTATATTCAAGTACTGCATGTTCCTCAGTGGAGAATCAACAACATGCACACCTGCATCAGTTTACAGGGAAGAAGACTTTGCAGTAATTAGAATTTAACCCACATGTCAACATAGACAGCTGAGAGGTGGGATTGACATAGAAATGCACTGTCTACTACTTACTGCAGAGTACAGTACCCAAAATGTTGTTTTAGATTCCGTCTCTCACAGTTCAAGTGTACCTATGATAAAAATTACAGACCTCTACATGCTTTGTAAGTAGGAAACACTGTCGATTTTGCAGGTTATCAAATACTCCCCACTGTAGAAGCTGTTTTTCAGTCTCTCGGTCCCAGCTTTGATGCACCTGTACTGACCTCGCCTTCTGGATGGTAGCGGTGTGAACAGGCAGTGGCTCGGGTGATTGATGTCCTTGATGATCTTTTTGGCCTTCCTGTGACATCGGGTGCTGAAGGTGTCATGCAGGGCAGGTAGTTTGCCCCCAGTGATGCGTTGTGCAAACCGCACCACCCTCTGGAGAGCCTGGCGGTTGAGGGCTGTGCAGGTGCAGTACCAGGCTGTGATACAGCCCAACAGGATGCTCTCGATTGTGTATCTGTAAAAGTTTGTCAGGGTTTTGGGTGACAAGCCTCTGCACTGTATGGTCTGGGAATGTCATAGGCTATGTGTCAAACCCATTCCACAGCGGGCTGAGTGTCTGCGGGTTTTCTCTCCTCCATTGTACTTGATTGATGAATTAAGGGCACTAATTAGTAAAATACTCCCCTCACCTGGTTGTCTAGGTCTTAATTGAAAGGAAAAAACAAAAACCTGCAGACACCCCTGTCATAAGTAGATTTTGTGAAAGAACATTAGCTACAATATATAGCAGCCAATGTCATACTCGATAAGCGGACCTTGGTTTGGATCCAGACCCAGAACCTGGTCCATACGGTCCCCAAAAAACTAAAACAAACAATTCTCAGTAGGGTTTGAACGAACTGCTGTTGGGAGTTGTAATAGTAGAAAGCACAAGGTGCTATTTCGAAAGTTGGTAGTGCATGGGCAGTTTTCCTCTTGTTATGTCATTCACTGACAGACCTTAGAGACCTACATATAGCCTGTCAGAAATGTCCAGTTGACCAACTATCCCATGTCAGTAGGTAGGTAAGTTAGGCTAAACAGCTATTTAAATATGGTAGATTACTTACCCAGAGGCCGCAACCCCCAAAATCAAGCCCCCATAGATTCATTAAAATATATATATATTTCACCTTTATTTAACCAGGTAGGCCAGTTGAGAACAAGTTGTCATTTACAACTGCGACCTGGCCAGGTTAACCTGTTGATACTACCCATCCCGGATCCGGGATCGTGAATACAGCCTCAGGCTCATTAGCATAACGCAACGTTAACGATTTCTGAAAATCGCAAATGAAATGAAAATAATATGCCTGCTCTCAAGCTTAGCCTTTTCTTAACAACACTGTCATCTCAGATTTTCAAAATATGCTTTTGAACCATAGCAAATCAAGCATTTGTGTAAGAGTATTGATAGCTAGCTTAGCATTTAGTGTAGCATTTAGCACGCAACATTTTCACAAAAACCAGAAAACCAAATAAATAAAATCATTTACCTTTGAAGAACTTCGGATGTTTTCAATGAGGAGACTCAGTTACATAGCAAATGTTCAGTTTTTCCTGAAAGAATCTTTGTATACGAGAAATCGCTCCGTTTTGTACATCACATTTGGCTACCGAAACGAACCGAAAATTCAGTCACCAAAACGCCAAACTTTTTCCAAATTAACTCCATAATATCGACCGAAACATGGCAAACGTTGTTTGGAATCAATCCTCAAGGTGTTTTTTCACATATCTCTTCATTGATATGCCGTTCGTGGAAGCCTGCTTTCGTCTCAGAATCCCATGGAAAAATACCAGCAGCTGAAAATGACGCACCAATTTCGGAAGACACCGGGCGGACACCTGGCAAATGTAGTCTCTTATGGTCAATCTTCCAATGATATGCCTACAAATACGTCACAATGCTGCAGACACCTTGGGGAAACGATAGATAGGGCAGGCTCATTCCTGTCGCATTCACAGCCATATAAGGAGACAATGAAAAACAGAGCCTCAAAAATCCTGCTCATTTCCTGGTTGCAGTTTCATCTTGGTTTCGCCTGTAGCTCCTGTTCTGGGGCACTCAGACAATATCTTTGCAGTTCTGGAAACTTCAGAGTGTTTTCTTTCCAAAGCTATCAATTATATGCATAGTCGAGCATCTTTTCGTGACAAAATATCTTGTTTAAAACGGGAACGTTTTTCATCCAAAAATGAAATTACTGCCCCCAGAGTTTCAAGAGGTTAAAGCAAAGCAGTGCGACAAAAACAACAACACACAGTTACACATAAACAAACGTACAGTCAATAACACAACTATTTACAGATGGGCTGTGTACAGCTGCAGCGGCCGGTAAGCCGCTCTGACAGCTGACACTTAAAGTTAGTGAGGGAGATATAAGTCTCCAACTTCAGTGATTTTTGAAATTTGTTCCAGTCATTGGCAGCAGAGAACTGGAAGGAAAGGCGGCCAAAGGATGTGTTGGCTTTGGAGATGACCAGTGAAATATACCTGCTGGAGCGCGTGCTACGGGTGGGTGTTGCTATGGTGACCAGTGAGCTGAGATAAGGTGGCGCTTTACCAGTGGGTTTGGCGACGAATATTTAGCGAGGACCAGCCAACGAGAGCACACAGGTCGCATTTGGGGCTTTGGTGACAAAACCAAAACCTTGTTGAGACGTTCAAGCTTCATATGGACACACATAAGACATGGAAAAATGTGCAGAATTGCAGGAAATTTGCATTAAAACTACTAAATGTTCTCTCTAACTTTTGCTTTAAAACAGGAACATTTTCGGTCCACCAACAAGAGTGGTGTGAAACTTTTAAACAGTTTGGGGTGGCATAGGTCGCGGGGTGGGGGTTTGTTACTACGCAATAAATTACAATATCCATCCGGACCACCTAGGAAATGTGTGTGACTGGACCTTCTGAAATATTTTTTGAGTTCCGCTGATATACTGTATAAAGTAAATCAATGTTACATACAGCAGTGACTACACACATCTGTTCTGTTCTGCATATAACTTGCTTGCTGCTCCTGAGGGACGGACAACTTGGGGACCGTTTGTGTAATCTGATTGTATAATCAACCATCAATTCTGTCCTCCATGAGAAAAAGTTTGTTTGTGCTTGAACACACACGCACACGCACACGCACGCACACAATTTGCATTGTCCCCACCCCCATTTTTACACCGCTACTATTCTCTGTTTATTATCTATACATAGTCACTTTGCCTATACCTACATGTACATATTACCTCAATTACCTCAACTAACCGGTGCCCCCGCACATTGACTCTTTACCGGAACCCCCTGTATATTAGCCTCTCTACTGTTATTTTATTGTTGCTCCTTTTTATTTTCTTATAACTGCTTTGTTGGTTAAGGGCTTGTAAGTAAGCAATGTGATTTGATTTGACTATCACATTATAATGCCTTTAGGGGATATTAGAGATGCCCAATTGCATGCATCCAGCATGACCATCTGTTTTGTGACACATCATAACTTGCTTACATGTATCATGATATTCAGTACAGTTACTGTCTGTTTGCCTATGCGGCTAACATGAATCACATGTTGTGTAATATGTCAGTAACATCCAGAGTCCCATTGTCATTGCTGTATTAGAGTGATAAATCACCCCATTAAGGGGGACAGTTGATGTCATTGCACAATGCCACAAGGAATATGGCCTTTTCTCAATTCCATACTCCTCGTGTCCTCGCTCTTCATCTCCTTCTCAAAACCCATTGGATGTGAAAGGCTAGATCCCCCCCCCCCTCTAACATTCTCCTCCAATGGGTTTCGAGAAGGAGAGAGGACGCAAGGAGGATCAATTGAGAAAAGGCCTATGTGTTTTTCCATCAGAGGGGGACAGTTGATGCAGTTGCACAATGCCAGTAGGAATGTGTTGCTCCATATTAAGCCTCACATGAGCCCACAATTCAGTAACTGCTGCTGTCTTTGTGTCCTCTCTGTTGTGTTTTTATTGTAATCTTCTCTCTCAAAATGAAAAAGGAATTGAAGAATAAGCCCAGAAAAAGACTTAATTTGGACATTAGAACACAAAAGATTTGAATAGTCTCAAATTGCAATTTTTGGTTCTGATGAGCTTGACAAGCATCAAATAATTATGACTAGTATGAATGAATACATAACATGTTGGGAATAGATGGCAGGGCTTGGTGAAAAAGGTTTTCATGTTAGATGTGTGTTGCACAGATACTAAAGCACCACCATATATTACAGTACTTAAAGCACTGTCCGTGATTTGCTCGCTAAACTACTGGGAATATGGGATACATTGCACTCTCTAAGATCAAATCTGAGCTCTTGTAAGGATACTCCACTGACAGCCTCACCAGATCAGTCCCTGGATCTCAACTTTCATTCATCACCATGACAGCAC
Source organism: Oncorhynchus masou masou (assembly GCF_036934945.1). Classification (NCBI taxonomy): domain Eukaryota; kingdom Metazoa; phylum Chordata; class Actinopteri; order Salmoniformes; family Salmonidae; genus Oncorhynchus; species Oncorhynchus masou. The sequence goes on along the minus strand of NC_088214.1, from coordinate 24,940,114 downwards.
AGTAAGCCATGTGCTTTTCTATGGTAGGGTTGGATTGTGAAAAGCAATTCACATTGCTCATGTTGGCAGAAATACAGTACACAGATGTGTGTTACAGTATGCACACACATATACACATTTAAAATGGCCCCTTAAATATTACTCATCAAAGCCCTTTGTCTCTGTGTTTTGTCTGACAGTTCATTTATCACTAAGAATAGGGAGACTCCTTGTATTTCATTGTACAGTTGGATACTACATTTAATTACAGTAACCATTGTGTAGTCTTTCAGTTTGGGACAAAGGTGATTTATTTAACAAAAGCTTCAGTATTTTGGGTGCAGTCATTTATCCCACTTATATGTTTATATTTATGTGGAGACAGCAATATATGTACTCAGGTAGTAGCACACTTTCTGTATAGACTGTTTTGAGTCGTCAGCAGAACAGAATTCTGCATGATGCTACAGTATTGTAAATTATAGTAAATATTTTTTATCAATGGTTCAAATTCAGTTGGAAATGAACTGGAAAGCAGACAAACTTCACCTGGCTGTCCTAGTTGTCAGGTGCTCTGCTTTACTGCTTGTTTACCATTCTATTCTGGGGTAGACAGCTGATGTGTCTGAGCTATGGAAATTGCCTTCTGTACCAGTGGGGTTCTCAATTTTACCATTTCAAAAGGCCCTGCAGGCAAAAGGAAAACTGTTTTCACTATTTCTCTCTCTATCTCTAATCTTGTCAGCTGCACATGGGTTGGGACTTGGGACAAAATAAACAAGACAACTGACACTCACTTTTGACATCACTATCAATCCTCAAGACCTTCAGACATCTATGGCATGGCAGTCTTGTGTCTATCTCCTCAACTGCCTCATCAAATTTGGAAAAGATCTTTAAGGTGCAAGTAGAAATTCAGGCTTTAATGGACCTGGGTGGCATGACTTATTTATCAGGTTCACACTCCTGGTTTGGAGATCGTTTTTATCCAACCACTGTTGGTTCACAGGCTCCACCCTCTCCTGTCAGAGATCCCTTTAAAAAATACATGAGCGCATAAAGGTGCCACTGGGCAACAGATATAATTTCAATGTCTACTTTTGATTTACATTTGGTTGTTGTCAACTAACATGAATTCAACATGAAATCAACAAAACATTTCACCATGTCATTAGATGTAGGTTATAGTTGGGTGAAAAAATATATAAAATTCCCTTATATTGATGACTTTTTGACCATCCAATCAATTTTACAAATTGATTCAACATCATCACATAAAAAAAATGTTTGTTGAAAGTATGGGGAAGCAATGTTAATTCCACCATTTTTTTCTCAGTGGGTTGTGATTAAAGGTGGTCTTTGTTTTCAGATGGATGGAAAGGGATGCCCCAACTTGGCAATCTATTTCAGTAAGCTTGCCAGAGGTATTTATTTGAATGTTTACACTGCAAGTGAAGCAAGTTGACTTTCTAGTAAATCCCTTTAGATGAGATTATAGGAATTCTCTCAATAAAACAGGGACAGATCTAGGATGGAATCAGTCTTATACATGGGCCAAACTATGGGTAAGCAGAACAACAATAGTGATATCATCACCTCCATCTGTGATGAGTAGTTGCCTGGTGAAGTCTATGCCTTACCTAATGTGTGAACCTAAGGGGGGATCAGAGATCACAAATGTGGACCAGCTCAGGAGGGGTATCGGACTGGAGGAGGATATGGAGTCTGCAGTGGAAGACAGGCAGCTCTGGAGGACCCACATTTTATCCCATAACAGACGACCAAATGAGCACCTGTACACAGAATCAGATTTCGTAAATGTAAATCAATGGTTGCATGCATATTAAGAAGTTCTCTTCACTTCCATCTTACTGAAAGGGACCAACTTACAGTAAAGTTGGCATACAGACAACCTACATTCTGCTTCCCTGTGACTGTCACCCTAGTGGTATGTTTCACATCCTATGCTCATATAATGAATTATTCAACAGCTCGTCTCTTCACACTCCCTCTACCCCAGTGTAGAGCTTTAGAAAAGGATTCATTGCATTGGGCTCTGTACACTGGCCTACATTTCCAAAGGGTTTTGGTCGTTTCAAATAAAAGCTTTTAATGATTAACAGGGAAAGGCAAAGTTAAATAGGTGGAGATTTATATATTAGCTAATGCTCTCAATGTCCGGCGGTCTGTCAACTTTAAACTTTTACAGTACAGTAATTACAGTACAGTAAAAGAAGGTGTTCTTGCTCCTATAAGTCGCCAGTCATGAACACTTCCCTTATACACTTCCCGTACAGGTTGGCTATATTCAAAGTCCAACTGGATGTGTCTGACCAGTCCTATACGCTCTGACAGTGGTGTTTTGGTTGAGATAGCAGCTCATGCTAATTCTCTATGTCCATGTGAACCCAGGGTGCAGGATTTCATATGTTCGTGTGTGTGCTGTGGTGGCTGTCGGTGTACAGTCTTTGCTAACTCCAAACACACTTCATCTTGCCTCCTTGGGGAGAGTTGATAGAGATCTGGACCTAAGATGCTGTGATCTGTGTGTGTAACAGCAGATTGCATGAGGTGGGAGGTTGTCATTCCCTCTGATCCTGCATCACAGATTGTAACCTTAGAACCAAATCTAATCCCAGATTGGCCCCAATGCCCCGTTCATAATGTAGAATGACAAGTTATTTGCAACTAGGGGTCTGGATATGGACACGATAAAGGAGTTCAATACACAATATGCAGGCGTTTTGAATATAACTGACATGGGTGGTTCAAATCAGAATTTCTGTGATACCAAACCAGGACACTCATTTTACCTCAGGATAATCCCTTTGTTATGTATGTTACAAGACAAACCCACATGCTCTTCGTTGCACAAGTCACAAAAAGCTGGGCTTCGAGCTACAAAAAGCCCAGACATGACAACATATTGTCTGACTTTATGTAACCATAAAATGTTCTCTTGTAAAAATATCTTAAAGTAAAACCACTTACCCTGACTGCACATCTTAAAATAACTTAGTGAAACTAATGCTGTGTGAACAATTAGAGTGCTCAAATGCAAAGCCTAATCTTTTTAAAGCTGCTGTTACAACTCTCAGAGGACGCCTTGCAGGGAATGTTTCTTGACTGGCCAACCATAAAACACTTTAGTGTTTAATTACATTAGGGCTCCCCTGAGACCCTCTTGTTTGACTGAGAGTTAAAATGGTCCTATGAACCCACAACCGCCACAAAACGCTGGACATATTTTACAGAGCATGATTTGGAGAAAGCAGAGCACTGCCGTTACATAGGCGAAGCGACTGAACACTCAACCTTGTTTGGCTGTGCTTTAAAGTGTGGCCATGTTGGCTACTGTGGTAGCCATTCTGCTTCTGCTGCGCCGGTTCTGTTCAGGTGTTCAGACCCTTTGCTATCAGACTGGAAATTGAGCTCAGGTCCATCCTGTTTCCATCATACTTGAGATGTTTCAACAAATTCATTGGAGTCCACCGGTGTTAAATTCAATTGATTGGACATGATTTGGAAAAGGCACACACCTGTCTATATAAAGGTCCCATAGTTGACAGTGCATGTCAGAGCAAATACCAAGCCATGAGCTTGAAGGAATTGTCCATAGAGTTCTGAAACAGGATTGTGTTGAGGCACAGATCTGGGGAAGGGTACCAAAACATTTCGGCAGCATTGAAGGTCCCCAAGAACACAGTGGTCTCCATCATTCTTAAATTGAAGAAGTTTGGAACCACCTAACCTCTTCCTAGAGCTTGCCGCCCAGCCACACTGAGCAATCGGGGGAGAAGGGCTTTGGTCAGGGAGGTGACCAAAAACCCAATGGTCACTCTGACAGAGCTCCAGAGTTCCTCTGTGGAGATGGAAGAACCTTCCAGGAGAACAACCATCTCTGCAGCACTCCACCAATCAGGCCTTTATGTTAGAGTGGCCAGACGGAAGCCATTACTCAGTAAAAGGCACATGACAGCCCCCTTGTAGTTTGTCAAAACGCACCTAAAGGACTGTCAGACAATGATAAACAAGATTCTATGGTCTGATGAAACAAAGATTGAACTCTTTTACCTGAATGCTAAGTGTCACGTGTGGAGGAAACATGGCAGCATCCCTACAGTGAAGCATGGTGGTAGCAGCATCATGCTGTGGGGATGTTTTTCAGCAGCAGGGACTGGGAGACTAGTCAGGATTGAGGGAAAGATGAACGGAGCAAAGTACAGAAAGATCCTTGATTTTAAGAAAAGCTTCAGAGTGCTCAGGACCACATACTGGGGCAAAGGTTCACCTTCCAACAGGACAACGACCCTAAGCACACAGGCAAGACAATGCAGGAGTGGCTTCGTGACAAGTCTCTGAATGTCCTTGAGTGGCCCAGCCAACATCTCCGGAGATAACGGAAAATAGCTGTGTAGTGATGCTCCCCTTACAAGCTGACAGAGCTTCAGAGGATCTGCAGAGAAGAATGGGAGAAACTCCCCAAATACAGGTGTGCCAAGCTTGTAGCCTCATACCCAAGAAGACTCGAGGCTGTAATCGCTGCCAAAGGTGCCTCAACAAAGTACAAAGTGTCTGAATACTTAAGTAAATGTGATATAATTTTTTTTATTTGTAAAAATTTGCAACATTTTCAAAAAAACTGTTTTTGCTTTGTCATTATGGGGTATTGTGTGTAGATTGATGAGGGGGGAAACTATTTAGTCCATTATAGAATAAGGCAGTAAATAACGTGGAAAAAGTCAAGGGGTCTGAATATTTTCCAAATGTACTGTAGATTGGTGAAGTAGATTGGAGAATTTGTGTTAGATCATAGCTCTCCACTAAGAGCCATGTGTGCTATTTTTACTCCATATGAACAAACATTCACCACATTCTCTATGGCGGGTGACATGGTAGCTGTGCAATAAACAGAGGAAAGTCTTGAGTGTAACACACAGCCTTACAAATAATCACATCCAAAACAATTTAAAAAATTCCATTCCACACAGAAATGATAACATGAATAAAGCCTGAGAGCCTTTTCCATGACCTGTCCTCTGTATCATAGTTATAAACAAACTGTCATAGATGTTTCTGCACTGGGTTGTATTACTGTTACGACTTCCGCCGAAGTTCGTCCCTCTCCTTGTTCGGGCGGCGTTCGGCGGTCGAAGTCACCGACCTTCCAGCCATCGCTGATCCTCTTTTCATTTTCCTTTGGTTTTGTTTTGTCTTGTATCAGACCTGTTTCCAATCCAATTCATTACATGTTGTGTTTTTAACCCTCTGTTCCCCCTCATTGTCCTTGTCGGTGATTGTTTATGTGTAAGCATTGTGCAAGATATGTTCTGTTGTGCGACGGGTTTTGTTCCTACTTGTATTATTTTGTATATTTTGGTTTTCAGAGTTTTTGAGCACTTATTAAACTGCTCCGTTTATACCAAGTTTGATCTGCTGCGCCTGACTTCCCTGCCACCAGCACGCACCCTTACAATTACTATAATTAGTTCATTTCCATACGGACATGAAATGCCCCTGAACCCCGCATACGATTTTAAAGGAAGTGTTGACATTTAGACAAATTGAAAACGGTCAACGCTGATGTGTTTTGTAATCTTACAGCTACTGTCTTCACAGGTTGAGAACCATCAGTCGAGGATAATCCCACTGCAAGGACATGCTGATGCTTTTTATTTTATTTTAGAGAATGTACAAATATTTAATGTTTCTGCTCTAGTTTTCACCTGCTCTGGGTGTTGGTTTGGCTGACACTATTTTAGTTACAAGTATCTTGGGAGTCCATTTCCAGGTATTCTCTGACAACTGCTCAATGCTGGGAAATACTCCAGTCTCCAAAGTCTCTAAGTCTCTCCAGTGGGAAATATTGGGATATTTCAAATATTATTTATGGTTGGCTGCTTGGTATGGAGGTCATTTACAATTCTTTATAGGCTTATAATAAATGTTTTTTTCATTGGTTTGATGCAGCAAAATTAACTTCACTGGCTTTGAATGGCAATGAAGATGTCTAGACAGTGTTGTTGTAATATCTGAATAATAATAATGAACTCCATATCAAGCAGCCAACTGTCTGGGAGACTGAGGACTCTTATCATCATTTTATAATGATAGTATTCAGACAGCATTTTATTATCTCTTTAACACAGATCATGTCAAATCTATTGGCAATTAATCTACAAAAGCTTTATTGACAAATGCTATCCTAAGCCATTAACGCATGAGAGACAACAGACAAAGTTTCAACCAATTATAACAACACAACAAATTAGACAAACACACTTTATATTTGACTTTGTTGGCCTTTGCTTTATATGTCAAGTAACTTTCAATTGGAATTAGGGGACACACTACCAAACTTTGTTCCAACTTCAGGTAAAGGAAACCTGTGTGTATTGTGCATTGCATACTGTAGTGACATCTACACAAAGTCATATATAAAGTCCAATTCACCATGACACTTTTGTGAAAAGTAATGAAATAGACCTTTGAGGAGAAATATGTCAATAACCGAGGTATTCAACCGGGGGTCTGCAGCCCCTTTATTATTTGCATTAATATCGCTAGCAAACACACAGAAAAAAAACACATTTTGGAATTATATACCTACAGTAGAAAATAGGAGAATATTTTATTGTTAATGATGTCAACTTTATTTCTTAACTCCTAATATTGAGCAATTGTCACGTGTGCTCACTCTCCGGCCTCTAGGTCACCAGGCTGCTCGATATGGTGAACACCTGTCACCATCGCACCTGCGCGTCATCAGACTCACCTGGACTCCATCACCTCCCTGATTACCTTCCCTATATATGTCACTCTCTTTGGTTCCTTCCCCAGGCATTATTGTTTCTGTTCCAACGTTTAGTCTGTGTGTTGTTCGTCTTTATTTAAAAAATATTTTTTATTTATTTCACCTTTATTTGACCAGGTAGGCCAGTTGAGAACAAGTTCTCATTTACAACTGCGACCTGACCAACATAAAGCAAAGCAGTGCGACAAAAACAGCAACACAGAGTTACACATGGGATAAACAAATGTACAATCAATAACACAATAGAAAAATCTGTATACAGTGTGTGCAAATGAAGTAAGGAGGTAAGGTAATAAATAGGCCAATAGTGGCAAAGTAATTACAATGTAGCAATTTACACTGGAGTGATATGTGCAGATGAGGATGTGCAAGTAGAAATACTGGTGTGCAAACGAGCAGAAAAACGAAAACAAATATGGGGATGAGGTAGGTCGTTGGTTGGATGGGCTATTTACAGATCAGCTGATAAGGACCTTTTAGTGTAAGAGCTGTTTGAAAAGACTGCCTGAAATGTCAGCCTGTTTTGGTGGGATGGAGTGTTGGCCTGTCTGGTGACATCAGTTAATAGATCAATAATAAAGAGTTCTAAACCTCTCTGCAAATAACAGATTGTTTTCAGTTTCCCCCTCTCCACTCAGGCCACTCCCAGACAGTCCTAGCAAAATTCTTACTTGAGAAATTGTACTTTGCTAAGAATATATGTCTGTTGTTCACAATTTTAATGTAAAACAATCACAGTAAAGTACTTAATTGTTACCCAGAAATGGCATCCACTATGGACCCAATTTGAGTTACTGGGTCAATGGTCTCAATCAGCAGGGAACCCCTATCCTCCTTACTGATGAAGTCAGCTTGGGGAACCAGTGGGGGACTCAGACACATCGTGTTGGGCTTTTTGTCTGAGTGCTATAGAGCAGGGGGATGGTTAATGGACTTAAGATGATCATTGGAGTGGCCTTGGCCATGAAAAGAAAGAAATGGCATGGTACAAAGTTTGATGAAATGTCCCTCATAAAACACTCACAAGCTCATGAGTTTACTTTTCAGCACCAAACTGTACGGAGACATACTGTACATTTATAAATGGACATTCTAATTTATTATTTTGTCAATAGTTTGAAATAGCCTTCCTATTTTTTTCCTTAGAATGAGTGATGACTGCTGTGTTGATTGTATCTGATGTACAACCCTCTGTCAGACTAAATAAAACATTTATGGACAGATACTAAGGGGGAACTGGGTGGATTTATATATCATAGATTCGATTTGTTTTCATTCCACAAAGTTTGCAGGGTTAGACACAATGTCACACAATGTCATTGGAGTTTGAATTTACTGTGATGTTTTGCTGCACTTCTCACACATGTCAAATGCATTCAAATCAGTGTTTCTGGTTTATTGTGGTGCTGTGTTTGTCCATACTATAATCTCTCGTGGACAGATGCACTGAAAATAAATGGTGGTATCATCTGTCGACAGACTGTTGGATGGGACAACTAACAAGGAACTTTGTTCCTAAGCAGATTTTTCTTCGGCGATCATTTGGACATTCAGTTCACGCTGCCTGTTCCGTGGGTAAACAAATGCTCCTACCACTGTCTATCCCGAGCATCTTTGACCTGTGTTTTGGCTTACTGCCCCTCATACTGCTTGTATCCACAGTTCTAACTTGGAGGTTGGTGATCTCCCATCCGTTTAGTAAAGTGCAGCCAAGTTCTCCGCCTCTCTGTTTATCGTACTAGTTCATGTGTGATCAAGCCTGTATTGCTTGTGTGTGCTTGCCATCTCACTGGCAGAGCTTGTTCTCAGGATGAGGGGTGTGGGTTGTGTTTGTGAACTCATTTTAGCTCACAAGCTTGTAGCACAGCTAATACTAGATACTAGAAAAACACAGCAAAGCTCAATGTGGAAGAGGAATACATATCAAGCACTACACTCCATTAACTACTCAATCAACAAAAACAGTTCTATAAAGATCTAATAGATCTCCAGGAAAATAACTATGTCCTTCCTGCAACTCTTTATGGATTCTACCAACAAAAGGGTTGATGATCTGTTTAAGGATGTAATGGAATTTAAACACAGTTTGGAATTTACGTAATCAGAGGAGGAGGAGCTAAAGGGCGCAAATGTCACCAGGCAAACCGCATTTAAGACCATGTCTGAGGATTTGGCGCTCTTTCAAAGGAGACTACCTCAAAACCAATCAAGGCGCAATAACATTGTAATTGATGGAATTAAGGACGTAAAGGATGTGAAAATTGGCATGAAACAGAAGTCAAGGCCAAGAAACTCCTGGCAGATCAAGTCAAACTGGACCCTAAACTCATCGAAAGGAGGAGTACATAGGAATGGTACTTTCTTCCCCGATGGACGGCCCAGATCTATAGTGGTGAAACTGCTCAGGTTCAAAGACAAGGGGGAGATTCTCAGGAGAGCCAAGTGCCTGAAGGGAACCAAAATCTTCGTCAATAAAGACTTCTCCGAAAAGGTACGCCTCAGAAGAAAGGAACTGCTGCCACGACTAATTGAGGAAGGGAAGAAAGGCAACATCACATACCTGAAGTATGGTCATCTGGTCGTTCACCAACCCTTCTCGTAGGCCTATGGCAAGTGACTCCGCTATAGTCAACTGAGTTGGCCCACACTGTCACGCTGTCTGTTTCACCTGTCTTTGTGCTCGTGTCCACCCCCCTCCAGGTGTCGCACATCTTCCCCATTATCCCCTGTGTATTTATACCTGTGTTCTGTTTGTCTGTTACCAGTTCATTTTGTTCGTAAGAACCTACCATCATTTTGTTTCCCTGTTCCTTGTGCCTATTTTCGTGTTTCCCGGTTCTGACCGTTTCTGCTTGCCCTGAGCCTGCCTGTCGTCCTGTACCTTTGCCCAACTACTCTGCATTACTGACCTCTGCCTGACCTGACCCGACCCTGCGCCCACCTGCTGTCCTGTACCTTACACCCTCTCTGGATAATTGACCCCTGCCTGACCTGACCCTGACCCTGAGCCCGCCTGCTGTCCTGTACCTTACACCCTCTCTGGATTATTGACCCCTGCCTGACCTGACCCTGACCCTGAGCCCGCCTGCTGTCCTGTACCTTACACCCTCTCTGGATTATTGACCCCTGCCTGACCTGACCCTGACCCTGAGCCCGCCTGCTGTCCTGTACCTTACACCCTCTCTGGATTATTGACCCCTGCCTGACCTGACCCTGACCCTGAGCCCGCCTGCTGTCCTGTACCTTACACCCTCTCTGGATTATTGACCCCTGCCTGACCTGACCCTGACCCTGAGCCCGCCTGCTGTCCTGTACCTTACACCCTCTCTGGATTATTGACCCCTGCCTGACCTGACCCTGAGCCCGCCTGCTGTCCTGTACCTTACGCCCTCTCTGGATTATTGACCCCTGCCTGACCTGACCCTGAGCCCGCCTGCTGTCCTGTACCTTACACCCTCTCTGGATTATTGACCCCTGCCTGCCTTGACCTGTCATTTGCCTGCCCCTGTTTAAGAAACAATATCTGCACCTGGGTCATACCTTAAAACGTGATACAAACACACAGTTATTCTACTTTGTCCATGTGTTTCACCTAACCTCATGACCAAAAACACACATTGCTCTAAATGTCATAACCTTCTGAAGTCTTCAGTGTTATGTGGACTGTGTCAATGTACATTCCATCTGAAGTGAACCCCATTGATAAAACTAACACAAATGTATGGTTGTATTGGAAATGTGAGGCAACACTTGTTTCCGTTCCACAATCTCGATGAATGAGACTGTGTATCTACCTTAGTATGGCAGGATATCAATCCTGATAACATGGTCTTTAACCCATAAGATATTAATGAAGAGAACAATAAATATAAGGATTGTGTTGAGTCAATCCAAGCCGAGCTTATTTTCTACCTTTCATTTGAACATTCGCAGTCTTCCTAAAAATCACAAACACCTTGTTCATTATCTGTCTTCTCTCAATCATTCATTTTTCCCTTGCTGCCCTTACAGAAACATGGTTAACTGAAGAGACGACCATGCTTTATGACATGTCTCCCTTTAATGCTATTCACCACTGTAGAACATCAAGAGTGGGAGGAGGAATGTCATTTTATGTTGAATTTCTGTTGAATCTCTTTTCATAGAAATTCACTCCTGCAGAGTACGCCCTGACCTTCCGGACAGTAGCAGCACCCAGCGGATGGAATGCGCCGGCGCTCCGCACCCTATTCAGAAGAGGACAAAGAGGTTTAGACAGAGTTGGCATGCAGAGACGACACCCTCTCCTTGGACGCACTCATCGCAATGGCCATCCGTCTGCAAAACCTTCTTGGGGAGCGTCGGCACACCCTCCTTCGTTGACCGAGTCAGCCTGAACTCATGGAGGTAGCCTCTCCGCGGTTGAGCGACGTCGTCGGAGACAGCTGGGGCTCTGTCCCTATTGCGGTCAGGAGGGGCACCAGCTTCAACGGTGTCTGGTACGCTCCAACCCAGGGTCCACGAGAGCAGAGGGACGGCCCTGTGATTATCCTTCTCCTGGGTTAGGTGTGAGTATTCCATCATCATAATTTCCCCCCAAACCCTTTTTAGTATCGATTTAACTAGCTGGCTGTCCCTCATGTATTGTTTCTACAGCTGTAGTGGACTCCGGTGATGCTGGGAACTTTATTGACCAGGCCCTTGCCTCCTCCCTGAACATCACCTCATTCCCACGCTTCTCTTCATTTCTGGTTCAAGCGCTGGATAATTGACCAATGGGATCCGGGACTGTCACCCACATCACAGCACCACTCACCCTCACTGTGGAGTCCAACCATCAAGAAAGCCTTCCTTTCCCCATCATCAGTGCACCCATACACAAGATCATCCTCGGTCTCCCATGGCTCCAACGCCATAACCCCACCATCTCATGGTCAAGGATGACAATCACAGACTGGGCACCCGAATGCCGGAGGACCTGCTTTCCCTTCCCTTGTGGTTCCATGTCATTTGAGAGTCCTGTGGTTGCCCTTCAGCCCAACATCCCAGAGGTATACCAAGACATGCGGGAGGTTTTCCCCAAGACCCGCATCACCTGTCTCCATCCTCATCACCACTGGAAGTGTGCCATCGACCTGCTTGCAGGCTCTGCGCCTCCACAAAGCCGTGTACAGCTGTCGTCACTGGACATCCAGGTTTCACCCGCACTATTCAATCCATCTCTGGAAAGTACTGGTGGCCCACCTTGGAGCAGGATGTCACTCGCTACACCAACTCTTGTTTCGTATGTTCCCAAACTAAATCTCTCTGGCACGCTCCAGCAGGGAAACTCCTTAACCTTCCAGTGCCTCAGTGTCCCTGGTCTCATCTGTCCATTGATTTTGTCACTGATCTCCCCTCCTCTGATGGTTTCAACACCATTTTGGTGGTTGTGGACAGATTCTCTAAATCCTGCCATTTTATCCCTCTCTCTGGTCTCCCTACCGCTCTCCAGGTCGCTGAGGCATTGTTGCAGCAGGTCTTCTGGCATTATGGCCTTCCGGAGGACATTGTCTCCGACCGTGGCCCCCCAATTCACATCACAGGTATGGAAAGCCTTCATGGAGAAGCTGGGGATCACGGTCAGCCTCAGTTCCGGGTACCAGACTCAGTCTAACGGGCAGATGGAGAGGATGAACCAGGAACTGGGGAGGTTCCTGAGGAGTCACTGCCAGGACAGCAATTTCGACCATGAAGGCCTGATTCACGCAGTCTCTTCTGAACAGTTGATGTTGAGATGCGTCTGTGACTTGAACTCTGTGAAGCATTTATTTGGGCTGCAATTTCTGAGGCTGGTATCTCTAATGAACTTATCCTCTGCAGCAGAGGTAACTCTGGGTCTTCCATTACTGTGGCGGTCCTCATGAGAACCAGTTTCAACATAGTGCTTGATGGTTTTTGCGACTGCAATTAAAGAAACTTTCAAAGTTCTTAACATTTTTCAGATTGACTGACCTTCATGACTTAAAGTAAGGATGGACTGTCATTTCTCTTTACTTATTTGAGCTGTTCTTGTCATAATATGGACTTTGTCTTTTACCAAATAGGGCGGATTGGCTCAAACGCGTTATGAAACAAATTCCACAAATTCACTTTTAACAAGGCACACCTGTTAATTGAAATGCATTCCAGGTGATTATTTCATGAAGCTGGTTGAGAGAATTCCAAGAGTTTGCAAAGCTGTCATCAAGGCAAAGGTTGGCTACTTCGAAGAATCTCAAATATAAACTTAATGGGCAACCCATTTATGTTGATTATGTTGCGCAATGGAAGCTGTTTTCTGTTGGTGGTGAGCAAACTTGTCCAACAAAAATATAAGATATATTTGCTGTCTTAAGGGGGAAGGTGTTTCATGTTTTAGTTTTTCCATTTATGTTTTGAGGTTGGACGTATAGCACGTAGGCTGCACCAATTGGTGTCACCTCATCAGTCACTATATTTAGTGGGCGCTCATGGTGGGTGTCTTTTAGGTTCCAGTTGTTGTTGCTCGTCAACCTTCAGTGAACACCCCCATGAGTGTCTTTCAGAACCCCTCCTCTTTCGTTTTGGTTGTTGTCAATGACTCTTTGTTAGTTCTGCCTTCTGTTCAAGAAACTTTATTTAGTTTCTTCCTGGGGCTACATAACAATGGGAGTACTGTTGCTTCACACATTGAATGCGTGTGCTTACTGTGACCGTCATCCTGATACTAGGAAGCTACTTCCCACGCTGTTGCTGGACTGTAGTGCTTGTCAAGTGGGAGCAATGGGCACTGTGTCCCAGTGTTGTTGCTGTTCATGCCATCCGCATTGAGTAGACTGTATGTGCATGTATCAAGGTGACATCTCGATGGTATATCAATGTTAGTTTTTTCTTGTGTAGGCTGCTATCCTACTTGAAATAAAATCATGGGAGAGGAAAGAAATTGGCACGTTAGCTATCGCCAGCGACACGACTATGATACCCTGTAGGTCTCAGGTCAGCATGCATGTCCATACAAGACCAGTGCACTAGCCGCCGGCTTATCGGCTCGTCGTGCAGCCCAATCAGCCATGCAAAACAGTCTTAAATTGCAGTAAATCTGTCCAATTAGCTGATTCGCTTTCTATACACCCACTCCTTTCGACACAACCACTTGCCGATACCGCGGTTGCAGCTCCCCATAGTTGAAGCAATACCCCTCAGCCACATTCCAACCATTCTCTACATTACTCAAAAGTTCAAGCTGTTCATCTTGGGGGGCATACAACATTCTGAAACAAAACAGGCAAAGATCTGAGTCTTATTGTTGGTTTTCTAACACAAAATGTTTCTGAATAATTAGACCACAGACTTCCAAAAGGTCAAAGATTCTTTCAATCTCCCCTGTGTTATGACCTAACTTTAGTTGACTGAGGGATATGCAAATCTTTGAAAACATGACAACATTGATGAAAGGAGACAAGTAAACGATAAAAAATGTATTCACAATAATTGGTATCTGGTGCTGTGAACTCAAACACTTCCATGTGGATATACAGTACCCCTTCAAATGCATCTTGACGTCAAATACAACGTGATCAAAGCATCAAAGATACCATGTGAAATCTAATCCATATACTAAACTAATAACTGTCTCAATGTTAATTTTCAAGGGCTTGTAATTTGCTTTGTTGTTATTGGACCTGGATGAAATGAAAGACCCCTGTGCCATGTTATTTATTGCTATTTAATTGCCTATTTACCACTGACTTTCATATCAACTACTCCCATTATCCAGAGACAGTTAAAACATGTTGTGAATAATGAGTTCTCGAACATCAGGTGAGCCACACAGAGGACGATACCTACTGTATGTTCTATCTAATTCTGTAGTGCCATACTTAAACTCCAGTTCACTATGCTACAGTAGCTTCCAACAGGATCCGATGTCACCCCAATTCCATCTAAAATGCTTGAAAGCCATGTCATGTCAAACACAGAAGAGGGACCTCTGCCAAAGCTGCCTGGCTGTCACACCCTCTGGTGTCGGCTTCATTCGAAGCTACAAACCTGCAAATGACAGAGCATCACCTTCTGTGCTATGTCTCACCCTAGTGCCCCCACACTATAGGGTTGATGAGTACTTGAGCCTCCAGCAGGCATGATAAGAGTCAGGAAACTGATTGAAACGGCAGTGAACCAACCACCATTTGGTGCTGCACATTTCAGTGAACACTCATATGGAACAGAACGTTACTTACAAAAAAAAACCTGGGTAATTGAAACATGTTTTATTTGTTTTTTCTTTAAACAATAATGTTGTAACAAGGTTGTGCTGTATGTAGGATTTGTGAGTCCTTCTCTGCCATCAATGAAGGACCAACATAACATAATAGGGCCCATTGCTACTGCAAGGACACCGGTGGTTTGAGGCACTACAGTGGATAGTATAACAAAAACATAACATTGAATATAATCATGTAGAACCTCTAACCCCACTTGGACTAGTTTGATGTGTCTTAATATTCACCCAGCCCTTGGGCATATGCAAAACCCACACAGGCACCTGGCCTTGGCTTGATAGAACTCCACAATTGATTTCATTTTAGATGACTCAAGCTGTTCAGCAGCACTGTAGGTGTCCTGGAGGGGTACAACTCATCTGTAGGAGTACTTCATGGACATCTGAGAGCTCTTGGCATAGTGAGTGAGCAAGAGAGACAGAGATGATTGAGTCCTCCAGGGTGAGGCATCGGTTCCAGGGGAGTCTACTGGACTTAGCTCTCATATCCTCTGGCTGGGGAAGAGTGTGAAGTAACACCAGGTGGAGGAGTGGGAGTATTAGCAGACGGGAGAAGAAGAAGGGCAGCTTTGGCTTGAACAGAGCCAAGAAGCAATCACATCAATTCATCCCAGTTTAAATTGAGATGTCAAAGGGGAGATGGAGAGGTCTGGAGAAGTGCACTCACCTCGTATCATCAACATGTCTGTTTTGACAGACAAAATCATGTTTTTCACATTCAGGCAACAGATTGTGTTTACCCTGTCTCGTTACCGAAAAACTCTCCTGCTGCTCTGTTTATGTGAATGTGAATAAAACATATATTTTTTAACGTCTACAGTATCATTGACCATTTCATCTTATTGCTGCTTTCAAAATTCTGCTGTTTCACAACACTCAAATGAATATGTCACTTGGCGAAGCATTAGGGAGAGAGTGGGCTGTGTTAGTGGAACAATTTCACTACTGAGTATCGACCCCAAGGTTTTTTTCATGTCCTGTTGCTGTATGTGTGTGCATGCGATTAAGTGTTTTACATGGACAGCAGGTCCATGTTGTGCTTATCTGTGAATGAATGATGGCTGGCTCTGCTATGATGAGCTCATTTGAGTGTGCCTAGCAGTGTTACATAATTACGGAGACATGCGCCGATGGCTAATCAGTCAATCATTCACCTGGAATTGTCACTGTCTGGTCGCGTACCAAGTGCCTTTTTGTCCCAGACACTACATGAAAGACGCCCATAGAATCACTAACCTGGCAAAGTTTCAATGTTTCCCATGCAGTTTGGATGGAAGTGGGTCCAAAGTCTGGTGATTTATATCAAAGCAAGCCGTGATAATGGTGTTAGGAATATAGTCATCTCCACTTAGACGCGTGGCATTGTGGAGCACTGTAGATGCAGATAGGCAGACCGGACTTTACAGAGAGTAACTGTATTTCTGTATTTTCCCAAATCATAAGGTGACAGGTTGTCTGGAGAAGAGAAATCAATGCATCACTAAATGTCTCATCACCAAACCCTTTCTATTCACATATCAATCTGAACATGTCCTACATATTAACATTACCCCAAGCAAAGAAAAACATATTTCTGATTCTTTCTGCATGAACTTGATCATTAGACCCTAGCCTTATGCCTCATTCAATCAGCAGCACATGTCATCCTGATTACCCTGCTTGCTTGGACATGTGCGATACATACAGTGCCTTGCGAAAGTATTCGGCCCCCTTGAACTTTGCGACCTTTTGCCACATTTCAGGCTTCAAACATAAAGATATAAAACTATTTTTTTTGTGAAGAATCAACAACAAGTGGGACACAATCATGAAGTGGAACGACATTTATTGGATATTTC
This sequence comes from Oncorhynchus masou masou, assembly GCF_036934945.1. NCBI lineage: Eukaryota > Metazoa > Chordata > Actinopteri > Salmoniformes > Salmonidae > Oncorhynchus > Oncorhynchus masou. The sequence goes on along the minus strand of NC_088214.1, from coordinate 24,923,223 downwards.
AAACTTTTTTAACAAATCAAAAACTGAAAAATTGGGCGTGCAAAATTATTCAGGCCCCTTAAGTTAATACTTTGTAGCGCCACCTTTTGCTGTGATTACAGCTGTAAGTCGCTTGGGGTATGTCTCTATCAGTTTTGCACATGGAGAGACTGACATTTTTTCCCATTCCTCCTTGCAAAACAGCTCGAGCTCAGTGAGGTTGGATGGAGAGCATTTGTGAACAGCAGTTTTCAGTTCTTTCCACAGATTCTCGATTGGATTCAGGTCTGGACTTTGACTTGGCCATTCTAACACCTGGATATGTTTATTTTTGAACCATTCCATTGTAGATTTTGCTTTATGTTTTGGATCATTGTCTTGTTGGAAGACAAATCTCCATCCCAGTCTCAGGTCTTTTGCAGACTCCATCAGGTTTTCATCCAGAATGGTCCTGTATTTGGCTCCATCCATCTTCCCATCAATTGTAACCATCTTCCCTGTCCCTGCTGAAGAAAAGCAGGCCCAAACCATGATGCTGCCACCACCATGTTTGACAGTGGGGATGGTGTGTTGTGGTTGATGAGCTGTGTTGCTTTTACGCCAAACATAACGTTTTGCATTGTTGCCAAAAAGTTCAATTTTGGTTTCATCTGACCAGAGCACCTTCTTCCACGTTTGGTGTGTCTCCCAGGTGGCTTGTGGCAAACTTTAAACGACACTTTTTATGGATATCTTTAAGAAATGGCTTTCTTCTTGCCACTCTTCCATAAAGGCCAGATTTATGCAATATACAACTGATTGTTGTCCTATGGACAGAGTCTCCCACCTCAGCTGTAGATCTCTGCAGTTCATCCAGAGTGATCATGGGCCTCTTGGCTGCATCTCTGATCAGTCTTCTCCTTGTATGAGCTGAAAGCTTAGAGGGACGGCCAGGTCTTGGTAGATTTGCAGTGGTCTGATACTCCTTCCATTTCAATATTATCGCTTGCACAGTGCTCCTTGGGATGTTTAAAGCTTGGGAAATCTTTTTGTATCCAAATCCGGCTTTAAACTTCTTCACAACAGTATCTCGGACCTGCCTGGTGTGTTCCTTGTTCTTCATGATGCTCTCTGCGCTTTTAACGGACCTCTGAGACTATCACAGTGCAGGTGCATTTATAAGGAGACTTGATTACACACAGGTGGATTGTATTTATCATCATTAGTCATTTAGGTCAACATTGGATCATTCAGAGATCCTCACTGAACTTCTGGAGAGAGTTTGCTGCACTGAAAGTAAAGGGGCTGAATAATTTTGCACGCCAAATTTTTCAGTTTTTGATTTGTTAAAAAAGTTTGAAATATCCAATAAATGTCGTTCCACTTCATGATTGTGTCCCACTTGTTGTTGATTCTTCACAAAAAAATACAGTTTTATATCTTTATGTTTGAAGCCTGGAATGTGGCAAATGGTCGCAAAGTTCAAGGGGGCCAAATACTTTCGCAAGGCACTGTATATATCAATATTCTTGATTTTAGCTACAGTATCATGGATGTCTGATTGGTTTCATCACACACCTCTCGCTCACACAGCTCTTAAGATACATTTCCCCATGATTATAAATAGCTTCTAATTAGCTTCAGCCATGGGCAACAGAGTTGTTCATCAAACAGGGACCATGGTGTTCTGAAGCCCTTTTTACACTGTAGATTTATGGAGAAGTCAGGAGGACCTAATTTGAAAACAAGGGAATTCATTTCCCCATTTTTTTATCAGTTCTGAAATAATTCTGCTGTGGTGGAATCAATTTCCTTTGTGGATTCTGTGAACTATGAAAAGAGTAACGTCAGTATTTAACCTCACCTCACTTTTCAAGATCCGTTACATAACTGTGGTAACAGTTGGTAAATAAAATCTATGAACAGCAGCTACTTTCGGAACATTTCCAACTCGGTGTAACCATTTCTAAATGGACGTAACACGTTTGAATACTAAAGCTATAGAATGTATAACCTTCCTCTGGTTGGCTGAATCAGATCCCTCAATCTACACACATTATCTGTACATGGGCCAGATTGATTGGTTCCTCCATTTTACACAACACCTATTGGTCAGTAACATAAAAGAGAACTACTACCTAATTACATGGTCTATCAATAGCTTAATGAAGTGCTTTCATATCTGTCCACCATGCATGAGCACGTCTCATGTCTGATTTCCCTGTGACCTACAAAAAGCCAGCGGTTGGTAATCTCTTCCTTCTCCCAGAGGAAGACTTGCCTCCAAGCATTTCTTCGGGTAAATGCTCATTCAATTTCACATTTGAGAAAGAATGAGGTGAAAGGGGGAGGGAGACACAGACAGACAGGCAGACAGAGAGATAGAGAGAGACTCATTCCAGATCATTGTGATGCTTAAATGCCAACGAGAGACTGTATAGTAAGTACATGCGTATATACTCTAGGTTGGCATTGGTGTATTTTATGGCAAGCCGGGTCAATCTGTTCTCACACATCTGACAGGACATAATGGAGCCCAAGGGCTCCAACAACAGAACTACTAATACATAGTCTCTTGATTACAAAGAAAATCCTATAATTTGAGGGAGGTAAATAATGTTTTGTCAGTATTTAGATGGTTTTGTACACCACACTGGCTTTACTATTGCAACATTTAATTGTAAACATATTGGTTTGCTCAACATCCCATTGATTTACAGTTGAAGCAACAGAGGATTCTTAACAGGGACAAACAGTTTATACTTCACTCACATCGAAAACATGAACAAACACCGTCATACACCCCTCAAAGACATGTTGCATCTATCATTTCCTAATGATAAAAAAGCCTACACTGCCAGGGAGAGCCCTCAATCAACAGCTTCAAAGAGTTTTTAAAGATATTTACAGTTCAAAATGGAATTATCGCAATGAGTGGTGAGTTCCTGCATGATACAGGACAAGTCAAAACCTTGTTCTTAAATGAATGCATTTGGAATATACAGGTAACGGCCAAAATAAAGAAAATACTCCAGAGTAGATGAGGGATACCAAGTATATTGAATGCAGGTGTTTCCATACAGGGATGGTTCCTGAGTTAATTAAGCAATTGACATCCCATCATGCTTAGGGTCATGAATAAAAATGCTCAGTTGCCCATTATTTTGGCTACCGTGGCTAGAAGAAGAGATCTGTGACTTTGAAAGAGGGGTCTCAAAGGGTATCTGTCTGTCTGTCTGTCTGTCTCAATCACCAGATCTAAACCCAATTGAACATCACCATCAACAAAACACCAAATGATGGAAGTTCTCATGGAAGAATGGTGTCACATTCCACCTTGTAGAATCTATGTCAAAGCACATTGACGTTGTTCTGGTGGCTCGGTGGCCACCAGAACAACACTTTATGTTGGGGTTTCCTTTATTTTGGCTAGTAACTGTATATGTTTTACATTCTGCGTCTGGATTCCCAACAGTCATATGAACACATCTTCCTCTTCCTGTCACACCCTGACCATAGTTTATTTGTATGTTTCTATGTTTTGGTTGGTCAGGGTGTGATCTGAGTGGGCATTCTATGTTGGATGTCTTGTTTGTCTATTTCTATGTCTGGACTGATATGGTTCTCAATCAGAGGCAGGTGTTAGTCATTGTCTCTGATTGGGAACCATATTTAGGTAGCCTGGGTTTCACCGTGTGTTTGCGGGTGATTGTTCCTGTCTCTGTATTTGTTGCACCAGATAGGGCTGTTTCGGTTTTCCACGGTTGTTGTTTTGTATTGTTCGTGTTTCATCTTCATTAAAGATGTATCTAACTAACCATGCTGCTTTTTGGTCCGATCCTTGTTCCACCTCTTCATCAGAGGAGGAGTTAGAAGAAACTCGTTACAGAATCACCCACCACAACAGGACCAAGCGGCGTGGAAACAGGCAACAGCGGCAGCAGGAGCAACAAAGAGAGGAAAGGACATGGGAACAGAATCTGGACTACACTACGTGGGAAGAAATAGACAGGTGGGCGGCCGACCCAGGAGGAGTGCCCGAGCCCGCCTGGGATTCGCTGGAGCAGTGCGAAGAGGGGTATAGAAAAATGGAGTTGTTGAAGCAAGCACGGCGGCGCGATAGGAAGCCCGGGAGTCAGCCCCAAAAATTTCTTGGGGGGAGGGGGTGCTCACAGGGAGTATGACAACGCTAGGTAGGAGAACTGCGCCAACTTCCTGTGGTTACCGGAGGGCTGGAGAGACCGGGCAGGCACCGTGTTATGCTGTGGTGCGCACTGTGTCTCCAGTGCGGGTGCATAGCCCGGTGCGTTCTATTCCAGCTCCGCGTATCGGCCGGGCTAGATTGAGCGTCGAGCCAAATGCCATGAAGCCGGCTCTACGCATCTGGTCCCCTGTGCGTCTCCTTGGGCCGGCTTACATGGCACCAGCCTTTCGCTCGGTGTCCCCGGTTCGCCTGCATAGCACAGTGCGGGCTATTCCACCTTGCCGCACTGGCAGAGCGACCGGGAGTATTCAACCAGGTAAGGTTGGGCAGGCTCGGTGCTCAAGAGCTCCAGTGCGCCTGCACGGTCCGGTCTACCCAGTACCACCTCCACACCCCAGCCCTCCGGTGGCAGCTCCCAGCACCAGGCTTCCTGTGCGTGTCCTCGGCCCAGTACCACCAGTGCCAGCACCACGCATCAGGCCTACAGTGGGCCTCGCCTCTCCAGCGCTGCCGGAGCCTTCCTCCTCTCCTGCACTGCTGGAGTCTCCCGCCTGTTTAGCGCAGCCCGAGCCTTCCTCCTCTCCTGCGCTGCCGGAGCCTCCCGCCTGTTCAGCGCTGCCGGAGCCTTTCTCCTCTCCTGCGCTGCTGGAGTCTCCCGCCTGTTTAGCGCAGCCCGAGCTGTCAGTCTGCATGAAACAGCCGGAGCTGTCAGTCTGCAAGGAGCTGTCAGTCTGCAAGGAGCTGTCAGTCTGCAAGGCGCTGCCAGTCTGCAAGGCGCCGCCAGAGCTGCTAGTCTGCAAGGAGCCGCCAGAGCCGCCAGTCAGCGTGGAGCAGCCAGAGCCGCCAGTCAGCATGGTGCAGCCAGAGCCGCCAGTCAGCATGGTGCAGCCAGAGCCGCCAGTCAGCATGAAGCAGCCAGAGCTGCCAGTCAGCGTGGAGCAGTCAGAGCCGTCAGTCTGCCAGACTCTTCCAGATCTGCCAGTCAGCCAGACTCTTCGAGATCTGCCAGTCAAACAGATTCTTCCATATCCACCAGTCAACCAGACTCTTCCAGATTCGTCAGTCAGCCAGGATCTGCCAGAACTGCCAGCCAGCCGGGATCTGCTGGATTCAACTGCCTGGCTGAGCTTCCTCTTGGTCCTGGGCTTCCTCTCAGTGCTGGGCTTCCTCTCAGCCCCGAGCTTCCCCTCAGTGCTGAGCTGCCCCTCAGTGCTGAGCTGCCCCTGTCCCGAGCTGCCCCTGTCCCGAGCTGCCCCTCAGTCCCGAGCTGCCCCTCAGTCCCGAGCTGCCCCTCAGTCCCGAGCTGCCCCTCTGTCCCGAGCTGCCCCTCTGTCCCGAGCTGCCCCTCTGTCCCGTGTTATTTAGTAGGGTTGCCGTGGCTAGGAGGTCACGGAAGCGGACAAGGTGGGGGAGGACTACGATGAAGTGGGGGCCACGTCAAGCACCGGAGCCGCCACCGCGGACAGATGCCCACCCAGACCCTCCCCGATAGGTTCAGGTTTTGCGGCCGGAGTCATTAAAGATGTATCTAACTAACCACGTTGCATTTTGGTCCGATCCTTGTTCCACCTCTTCGTCAGAGGAGGAGTTAGAAGAAACTCGTTACACTTCCAGTCTGTTCACCCCCACCATAGGCTCTGGCCAATTCCATGGTAACAGAATCATACTGAGATTGTGATGTTTCACTTTATAATGTATGCCAAACAAAAACCATTCATTTCAAAGCTTAAGAAACCATACAACTCTATGCATATAGACTACTTTGCTTCCTGGCAAGACATTAGCTCCAGTAGTTATTGGGCGCGATCCGCTGCCCAGGCGTTGCTGACTCATGCCAGATCTTACAACTCCTGGATAGGTATTTTAAGTATCAGCTAACCACATGTGTTATAGCAATCTGTCAGTCGATGACAGTTGATGACATGGCATGCAACCACTGGTTGATGCATTCAACATCTGAGCAGGGGAACGCGACCATTACCTCATCAAAAACTAAATGTCTCTCTCTCATGGTGTTCTCCCACAATATGCTTGGAGTTATGCCACACATGGATTTCAATACCTTAACCATAAAACATTTTATGAAAAAGGCTTGATTAGGAACCCATTTATTGACAAATTAACCAATAACAATCCATTAATAAAATCAATCAACACACACCTTCTGTAGTAAGAACTATTTAACTTATTCCTACATATGCCTACTGGAAAGAAAAACAACTTCTGGCGCCGACAGAGATCGCCGCCGCACTTCGCGTTCCTAGGAAACTAATACTGTACATGATGTTGAATTGTTTCTATTTCTCCTCCTCCCTCCTATGGTGATGATATGGCTTCACAATGCCTCGCCAGGAGTTATATTTCCTGTCCTGCAAATAAGTCACGTCAACACAAAGGCACTAAACTCAATGGGACACCAAACAATTGGACAGATTGCCTGCCTGTCAGTGTTTTCCAGAGTGGTCAAGTCTGCTCAACAGATGGATTTCAAATCCCTTTTGTGTGTCTGTCCTTTCTGAGGTTTTTAATGCCTTTGAAAAGTACAGTCCTCAGATTTCATCATAACAAGGTATTGATTCCCAACACCTCGCAGGACCATCACCACCTTTCCCTCCTGGCCCTCTCTGGGCTGCCTTGCTGATCACTGCATGACTAAAGCTGAAGCAGAGACAGATAAGAAGTCATGAGGGATATTCAGCACTGTGATATGGAAAGAGAGACGCAGGGAAGATTATTTTGGAGCTATTAACAGACTGTGAGCAGTGAATAAACATCCTGCTCTTGCTATTGCCACAGGGTGAGCAGTGAGCATCATTCCCAGGAGCTGTCAAATATACGAACACTGAATAAACAATCATTGACTACTAAGTATCTGTTTTCTATGGAGTGGCATACAATGTTTGTACATCCCAATAGCGTTTAAAGCAGTGAAGTGCAGGAAACTATTTTCTATTTTATTTCACCTTTATTTACCCAGGTAGGCTAGTTGAGAACAAGTTCTCATTTACAACTGTGACCTGACAAAGATAAAGCAAAGCAGTGCGACACAAACAACAACACAGAGTTACACATGGAATAAACAAGAGTACAGTCAATAACACAATATAAAAAAAATGGTATACAGTGTGTGCAAATGGCGTGAGGAGGTAAAGCAATAAATAGGCCATCGTAGCGAGGTAATTACAATTTATCAGATTAACACTGGAGTGATAGATGAGCAGATGGTGATGTGCAAATAGAAATGCTGGTGTGCAAACAAGCAGAAAAGTAAATAAAAACAATATGGGGATAAGTTAGGTAGATTGGGTGGGCTATTTACAAATGGGCTATGTACAGCTGCAGCGATTGGTTAGCTGCTCAGACAGCTGATGTTTAAAGTTAGTGAGGGAAATATAAGTCTCCAGCTTCAGTGATTTTTGCAAATTGTTCCAGTCATTGGCAGCAGAGAACTGGAAGGAAAGGAAGCCAAAGGAGGTGTTGGCTTTGGGGATGACCAGTGAGATATACCTGCTGGAGCGCGTGCTACGGGTGGGTGTTGTTATTGTGACCAGTGAGCTAAGATAAGGCGGAATATTCAATATTCCCATAGGAAGACGGATTTTTAACATGTTTGTGTCAGTGTTTAGTGATTACTTGCATTAACTGATGCATTAAAGGGTCATTTACACTGGCCCTTTGCTGCCAAATTAACAAGGCAGTGGGCTGAGTGTCCTCTCTTGTGCAAACGGACAAGTAATCCTGTTCCAGTGATTAACCTTTAAATAGTATTGTCAGCTTTGTGAAATTAGATAGTTACACTGGACATTAAGTTTACACTGAAAAACAGCCCGAGCTTTATGGCATCAGTAACCTGAAATGCCTCCTGTTGTTGGACGATAATCCTACAGGACAAGCTGCATCAGGTGATAATGTTGTGATGGTTTTGACAAAAGACAGGACTTTGTGTGTATACAGTAACAGGGGGACATGGTTCTGATCCACAAAACCAGTGACCTGGTCTCACAAAACCAGTGACCTGGTCTCCCTACAGAGAGGGATAAAGTCCACTATCAATGGTTTTACCTTGCATGGTCTTCAGCCTGATAGAAATAATCAGGGATGGAGCTCACTCAATTTTGAATATGGTGTCATACTGCCCCCTACCTCAAACAGAGGTCATACACGCAGGAAAAACTGTGTTTTATTTTCAGAAGAGAATAATATAGGGGAGCACAGTACTGATATATCACTGATCTGAACTGTCAATTTTGTTCAAATGAGTATTATTACAATGTCATTACCTACTACCTAAGGTGTTGCAAAATCAGACACAACAGTCATCTATTTTAGAGATATGATCTCTGTTTTGTGCAATCTACTGCACATACAAATAAAATACAAAATCGAAGACAGCAGTTGTTCATGACTGCAAACCTCTTGTCAAACTGATACATCCTGATAACTAGTTATATTTATGAATCATAGAAGTTTTAGATTGAACCTTTCTGTATATACTCTATATCAGTGGTTCCCAACCAGGGTACTAAGACCCCTTGTGGTACTTGGTTTATTCATAAGGGGTACTTGAGAAGCCTAATGAGATCATAGGCCTACTAGCAAAATGTGGCGGTACTTCTAGGGTACTCCAGGCAGAGCAAAATTTAGTTGGTGGTACAGTAACCGAAAAAGGTTGGGAAACACCACTGCTCTATAGGACTGAGACTACACGTGTACAACCACATGGTGGCAATATTGATCAATTTATCAAGCCCTGTTCTGTACAGCCGATAATTTCAACCTGAGGTTCAGCAGTAAATACATCGGAATCCCTTCAGGTCGAAGCGCTTCTCACCCGTAATGTTTGCACCGTGGTGACGAACACGGGATATTCTTCTTCTTCTTCTGTGGATTTTATATGGTGGTTGGCAACCAACTTTAAGGTGTATTACCACCACCAACTGGACTGGATTGTGGACCAGAGACACAGAAGGTCTAAATCCTACCCAATATTCTCATCTCCCTAAGGAAACAAAATAAATAATTAAATACTAAATCCCCGGTTTTTATCAACCCCTTGGCTGCTGATTACCGATTGACAATTCCATTTCAACATTAGCATGTTTAAGATTCTGCTTGGTGATAACATCCACCTCCTCATTCCCTCTACTCCCACATCACAAATACGCCTATCTGTCTCAACCTATACAAGCACTGCAAAACCTCATACAATACATCCTGTCTGCTCAGAGACACAAAATAATTTAAGCTCATCAGTGCTGCACAGGAGTCAGAGCAGATGATAACCCTGCCAGGCCTCACCTCCTCCACCCACTCTAGGGCAAAGAGTATGTGTCAGGCATAGGTGGCAGGAAAGTCAGGCGCAGGAGAGTCAAACAGAGTGTAAAATGGAGTCTTTTAATAAAGTAACATGCTCCATAACACTAAAAGGTACATACATAAACAAACATGGGTACGAGGACCTGACACGCACCTATACAACATAAAACTACACTGACAATAAAACAATCTCTGACAAAGACATGAGTGGAAACAGAGGGTTAAATACACAACAGGTAATGAATGGGATTGAAAACAGGTGTGTGGGAAGACAAGACAAACCAATGGAAAATGAAAAATGGATCAATGATGGCTAGAAGACCGGTGACGTCTAACGCCGAGCACCGCCCGAACAAGGAGAGGCAACGACTTCGGTAGAAGTCGTGACAGTATGGCCAGCAACTTCATTGTGTAAACAGATCAATTATCCATTGCTCTTTTTGTCTCTGCCATCTTCAACTCAGGAACACTAAAAGCTGCACCTCTCCTCCCTTGTCCTTAGATCCATCTGTGAATATATTCAAGAAAGCATGGTTAGCTATTGTGTTCTTAAATATTCACTTATAATGGAATCTACTCCTTCCTCAACAGCTCTTACCCTCTCAAGCAACATAGATCTATCACTGTCGGAGGGAGCAACCAAGGTGGTATGGCAGGAAGAACCACAGAGGGGCTAAACTCCCCTCCAAAGAACCCCATCTCTCTCGCCCTGCCATTGCCTATCCACCCAAAACTTTATTCATGTTATGTACTTGAGTGAAGACCCAAAAGCGGTTTTAACAGAAAACAGAGTTCTTTAATAAAAAACAGGAATGGCATAAATCCTCTTCCAACGTAGTCAATGGAACAAAAGAACGTAGTATAATGCAGGATGCACCTGCCAGGCAGACTCCGACAGGATAGGACAAGGTGGAAGCAAACGGGACGACAGCTTGCTTCTGGTATCAAAAACACAAACAAGAATCAGACACTGAAAGTAGCAGGAACAGAGAGAGAAATAGAGACCTAATCAGAGGGGGAAGAGAGAACAGGTGGGGAAAGAGTGAATGAGCTAGTTAGGGGAAATGTAGAACAGCTGAAGAATGAGAGACAGAGAAGGTAACCTAAAAAGACCAGCAGAGAGAGACAGAGTGAAGAGAAAGGACAGGAACAGACATAACAAGACATGACAGTACCCCCCCACTCACCGAGCGCCTCCTGGCACACTCGAGGAGGAAACCTGGCGGCAACGGAGGAAATCATCGATCAGCGAACGGTCCAGCACGTCCCGAGAGGGAACCCAACTCCTCTCCTCAGGACCGTACCCCTCCCAATCCACTAGGTACTGCTGACCACGGCCCCGAGGGCGCATGTCCAAAATCTTACGAACCCTGTAGATGGGTGCGCCCTCGACAAGGATGGGGGGGGAGGGACGAGCGGGGCGCGAAGAACGGGCTTAACACAGGAGACATGGAAGACCGGGTGAACGCGACGAAGATAGCGCGGGAGAAGAAGTCGCACTGCGACAGGATTAATGACCTGAGAAATACGGAACGGACCAATGAACCGCGGGGCCAACTTGCGAGAAGCTGTCTTAAGGGGAAGGTTCTGAGTGGAGAGCCATACTCTCTGACCGCAACAATATCTAGGACTCTTGGTCCTACGCTTATTAGCGGCCCTCACAGTCTGCGCCCTATTACGGCAAAGTGCCGACCTGACCCCCTTCCAGGTGCGCTCGCAACGCTGGACAAAAGCCTGAGCGGAGGGGACGCAGGACTCGGCGAGCTGAGATGAGAACAGCGGAGGCTGGTACCCGAGGCTACACTGAAAAGGGGATAGACCGGTAGCAGACGAGGGAAGCGAGTTGTGGGCGTACTCTGCCCAGGGAGCTGTTCTGACCAAGACGCAGGGTTACGAAATGAAAGGCTGCGTAAAATGCGACCAACAGTCTGATTGGCCCGTTCGGCTTGGCCGTTAGACTGGGGATGAAAGCCGGACGAGAGACTGACGGAAGCCCCAATCAAACGGCAAAACTCCCTCCAAAATTGAGACGTGAACTGCGGGCCTCTGTCGGAAACGACGTCAGAAGGAAGGCCATGAATACGGAAAACATTCTCGATAATGATCTGAGCCGTCTCCTTAGCAGAAGGGAGCTTATCGAGAGGAATGAAATGAGCCGCCTTAGAGAATCTATCGACAACCGTAAGAATAACTGTCTTCCCCGCTGATGAAGGCAGTCCGGTGATAAAATCTAAAGCGATGTGAGACCACGGTCGAGAGGGAATGGGAAGCGGTCTGAGACGGCCGGCAGGAGGAGAGTTCCCAGATTTAGTCTGCGCGCAGACCGAACAAGCGGCGACAAATCGACGCGCGTCACGTTCCCGAGTGGGCCACCAGAAACGCTGGCGAATGGAAGCGAGCGTACCCCGAACGCCGGGGTGGCCGGCTAACTTGGCAGAGTGGGCCCACTGAAGAACGGCCGGACGAGTAGGAACGGGAACGAACAGAAGGTTCCTAGGACAAGCTCGCGGCGACGGAGTGTGAGCGAGTGCTTGCTTTACCTGCCTCTCAATTCCCCAGACAGTCAACCCGACAACACGCCCGTCAGGAGAATCCCCTCGGGGTCGGTGGAGACCTCAGAAGAACTGAAGAGACGAGATAAAGCATCAGGCTTGGTGTTTTTTGAGCCCGGACGATAAGAAATAACAAACTCGAAACGAGCGAAAAACAGAGCCCAACGAGCCTGACGCGCATTAAGTTGTTTGGCTGAACGGATGTACTCAAGGTTCCTATGGTCAGTCCAAACGACAAAAGGAACGGTCGCCCCCTCCAACCACTGTCGCCATTCGCCTAGGGCTAAGCGGATGGCGAGCAGTTCGCGATTACCAACATCATAGTTACGTTCTGACGGCGATAAGCGATGAGAGAAAAACGCGCAAGGATGGACCTTGCCGTCAGAGAGAGCGCTGAGAAAGAATGGCTCCCACGCCCACCTCTGACGCGTCAACCTCAACAACAAACTGTCTAGAGATGTCAGGTGTAACAAGAATAGGAGCGGATGTAAAACGATTCTTAAGAAGATCAAAAGCTCCCTGGGCGGAAACGGACCACTTAAAGCACGTCTTAACAGAAGTAAGGGCTGTGAGGGGAGCTGCCACCTGACCGAAGTTACGGATGAAACGACGATAGAAATTAGCGAAGCCCAGAAAGCGCTGCAGCTCGACGCGTGACTTAGGAACGGGCCAATCAATGACAGCCTGGACCTTAGCGGGATCCATCTTAATGCCCTCAGCGGAAATAACGGAACCGAGAAAAGGGACAGAGGCGGCATGAAAAATGCACTTCTCAGCCTTCACATAAAGACAGTTCTCCAAAAGGCGCTGGAGGACGCGTCGCACGTGCTGAACATGAATCGAGAGAGACGGAGAAAAAATCAGGATATCGTCCATGTAAACGAAAACAAAAATGTTCAGCATGTCTCTCAGGACGTCGTTAACTAGTGCCTGAAAGACAGCTGGAGCGTTAACGAGGCCGAAAGGAAGAACCCGGTATTCAAAGTGCCCTAACGGAGTGTTAAACGCCGTCTTCCACTCGTCCCCCTCCCTGATGCGCACGAGATGGTAGGCGTTACGAAGGTCCAATTTGGTGAAAAACCTGGCTCCCTGCAAGATCTCAAAGGCTGAAGACATAAGAGGAAGCGGATAACGATTCTTAACTGTTATGTCATTCAGCCCTCGATAATCCACGCATGGGCGCAGGGACCCGTCCTTCTTCTGAACAAAAAAAAACCCCGCTCCGGCGGGAGAGGAGGAGGAGACTATGGTACCGGCGTTGAGCGAAACCGACAAATAATCCTCGAGAGCCTTACGTTCGGGAGCCGACAGAGAGTATAATCTACCCCGGGGGAGTAGTTCCCGGAAGGAGATCAATACTACAGTCATACGACCGGTGTGGAGGGAGAGAAGTGGCCTTGGAACGACTGAACACCGTGCGCAGATCGTGATACTCCTCCGGCACCCCTGTCAAATCGCCAGGCTCCTCCTGTGAAGAAGAGACAGAGGAAACAGGAGGGATAGCAGACATTAAACAGGTCACATGACAAGAAACATTCCAGGATAGGATAGTATTACTAGACCAATTAATAGAAGGGTTATGGCGCACTAGCCAGGGATGACCCAAAACAACAGGTGTAAAAGGTGAACGAAAAATTAAAAAAGAAATGGTTTCGCTATGATTACCAGAGACAGTGAGGGTTAAAGGCAGCGTCTCACGCTGAATCTTGGGGAGAGAACTACCATCTAAAGCGAACAAGGCCGTGGGCTCCCTAACTGTCTGAGAGGAATGTCATGTTCCCGAGCCCAGGTCTCGTCCATAAAACAGCCCTCCGCCCCAGAGTCTATCAAGGCACTGCAGGAAGCAGATGAACCGGGCCAGCGGAGATGGACCGGAAAGGTAGTGCGTGATCCAGAAGGAGAGGCCTGAGTAGTTGCGCTCACCAGTAGCCCTCCCTTTACTGATGAGCTCTGGCTTTTACTGGACATGAGGTGACAAAATGACCAGCGGAGCCGCAGTAGAGACAGAGGCGATTGGTGATTCTCCGTTCCTTCTCCTTGGCCGAGATGCGGATACCCCCAGCTGCATAGGCTCAGCATCCGAGCCGGCGGAGGAGGGTGGCAGTGATGCGGCAGGTGGCAGTGATGTGGAGAGGGGAGCAACGGAGAACGCGAGCTCCTTTCCACGAGCTCGGCGACGAAGATCAAACCGTCGCTCTATGCGAATAGCGAGAGCTATTAAGGAGTCCAGACAGGAAGGAACCTCCCGGGAGAGGATCTCATCCTTAACCTCGACGAGGAGACCCTCCAGAAAACGAGCGAGCAAAGCCGGCTCGTTCCGGTCACTAGAGGCAGCGAGAGTGCGAAACTCAATAGAATAATCCGTTATGGATCTATTCCCCTGACATAGGGAAGACAGGGCCCTGGAAGCCTCCTCGCCAAAAACAGAACGGTCAAAAACCCGTATCATCTCCTCCTTAAAGTCCTGATACTGGTTAATACACTCAGCCCTCGCCTCCCAGATTGCCGTGCCCTACTCACGCGCCCGTCCGGTAAGGAGAGAAATGACGTAGGCGATGCGGGCTGCGCTCCTGGAGTAAGTGTTGGGCTGGAGAGAGAACACCACATCACACTGAGTGAGGAATGAGCGGCACTCAGTGGGCTCCCCAGAGTAACACGGCGGGTTGTTGATCCTGGGCTCCGGAGACTCGGAAACCCTGGAAGTGGGCGGTGGATCGAGCGGAGTTGGTGAACCTGTCTTGTGAGGTCGGAGACTTGGACGGCCAGGGTCACAACGGCATGTCGAGCAGCAGACAATTCCTCCTCGTGTCTGCCTAGCATCGCTCCCTGGATCTCGACGGCGGAGTGAAAAGGGTCCGGAGCCGCTGGGTCCATTCTCGGTCTGATTCTTCTGTTATGTACTTGAGTGAAGACCCAAAAGCGGTTTTAACAGAAAACAGAGTTCTTTAATAAAAAACAGGAATGGCATAAATCCTCTTCCAACGTAGTCAATGGAACAAAAGAACGTAGTATAATGCAGGATGCACCTGCCAGGCAGACTCCGACAGGATAGGACAAGGTGGAAGCAAACGGGACGACAGCTTGCTTCTGGTATCAAAAACACAAACAAGAATCAGACACTGAAAGTAGCAGGAACAGAGAGAGAAATAGAGACCTAATCAGAGGGGGAAGAGAGAACAGGTGGGGAAAGAGTGAATGAGCTAGTTAGGGGAAATGTAGAACAGCTGAAGAATGAGAGACAGAGAAGGTAACCTAAAAAGACCAGCAGAGAGAGACAGAGTGAAGAGAAAGGACAGGAACAGACATAACAAGACATGACAATTCAGATGTTGCACTCAGGTGGAGTACCTTTCTTTATAGGATTTGTAACCTTACGTCCTTGTAGATTTACCCAATATGTCATGGCTAGCTGTTGTTTACTTAACTTTAACGGCATCTCTCCCAATTCTACCTGCATCACTGCCACCGGGGAGTTGCTGAGGGCTCCACAACACATTCTTAGGGCTTGGGCCTGGATTACATCTAGCTTTTTTAAAGATGTCTGAGCTGCTGATCCATATGATACACTTCCATAATCAGTGATGACCTTGACGGCGCTATATATAGCATTTTCAACGCTATTCTATCTGCCCCCCACTCCATTCCTGACAGGCAGCGCATCACATTCAATATTTTATTTCCTTTGACAAATACTGTTAATATGCCCCGCCAATGTTATTCGAGTGTCAAACCAGACCCCCAAGAACTTAAACATTCCCACCCTCCCCAGATTCCTTCCATACAACTTCAAGTATATTTCTTCCCCAACCTTCCTTCTAGAAAAAAACACAGTCTGTGTTTTCTCTACTGAAAACTTGAAGCCCACCTGAGGGACCACTGCTCAACTTCACTGATCACTTGTTGAACTCTCCTGGCTGTATGGGCAGTTGTGTGTATTCATGGAAGCCAAGGGAAACCTCCCCCAAAAAATTACCAAGATTTTTTTTACATTATAAAATCTTTTGCCAATTTTCCTTCATTTCGCAAGAGGCTGAATGTATCTCACAGGAGAAAGCATCCGAGCGAGCAAAACAGCATCCCTCTGTCTCTACCAGTGGTGTAAAGTACTTAAATAAAAATACTTTAAAATACTGATTAAAGTAATTTTTTGAGGTATCTGTACTTTACTTTACTATTTATATTTTTGACAACTTTTACTTTACTACATTCCTAAAGAAAATGATGTACTTTTTACTCCATATATTTTCCTTGACACCCAAATGTACTCGTTACATTTTGAATGCTTATCAGGACAGAAAAATTGTAAAATCCACGTACTTACCAAGAGAACATCCCTGGTCAGCCCAACTGCCTCTGATCTGGCAGACTCCCTAAACAAACATGCTTTGTTTCTAAATTATGTATGAGTGTTGGAGTGTGCCCCTGGCTATCCATAAATAAATAAATAATATAAGGAATCTGAAATGATTTATACTTTTACTTTCAATACTTAAGTATACATAAACCAAATATCTTTTGACTTTTACTCAAGTAGTATTTTACTGGGTGACTTACACTTTTACTTGGGTCATTTTCTATTAAGGTATCTTTACCTTTACTCAAGTATAATTATAACGGAAATGCTGAGTCGGTGCTGGTGAAATGTTTAATAAAACAACAAACATTGAACGATTGTCACAGTTGTCGTAAGAACGGGACCAAGGCACAGCGGATGTTGAGTTCCACATATTTATTGCAAAGTGAAACTTAAAGAAAAAACAATAAATCAATAAACAAACAACTAAACGTGACTACGTGGTGCACATGCACAAACACAAAACAATATTCCACAAACACAGGTGGTAGAAATATCTACTTAAATATGATCTCCAATTAGAGACAACGATTACCAACTGCCTCTAATTGGGAATCATACAACATAGAAAATATAAAGTAGAACACAACATAGAAATTATAAACTAGAATACCCCCTAGTCACGCCCTGACCTACTACACCATAGAGAAAGAAGGGCTTATATCACAGATGATGTCATCCGCAAACAATGACCTCCCAATATCAGGTCCCACTTGGGAGAATGCATCTTGAATCATAATGGAGAACAACAAAGGACTAATGACACTTCCCTGGGGAGTACCATTATCTAGCTCATAACTGTCTGACATAGAGCTCCCCACCCTCACATCTATTGAGCGCCCAAAAATAAAATATTTTATCCAATTAATAACACTTCCTTCAACCCCCATGATATCCAGCTTGATAAGCAGGCCTTCCTTCCACATCATGTCATAGGCCTTCTCTATATCGAAGAAAACAGCTACCACCACCTACTTATTTGCCTGTGCCTTCCGTATGACTCACTCGAGGCACAGTACAGGATTCATCTTTGCCCTGCCTTTCCTGAATCCACTTTGATCTGGTGACATTAGTCCTATCCTCTCCAGAAAGTAAGTTAGCCTTTCCGTTATCATCTTTTCCATAAGTTTACATACATGAGATGTCAACTCGTAGGGTCTTTCCATGGTTTCCGTATCGGCACCACTACAGCCTGCTTCCAACATCCAGGCATGTTCCCTTCCTGCCACACTTTATTGTAAAGGCCCAATACTTTCCCCATTGCAGTGTCACTGAGATGAGCCATCATGATATAACACATATCATCCTTCCCAGGAGATGTTACCCCAGCTTTAGCTAATGCTCTCTTCATCTCCGCCAACATAAAAGTGCCATTCAATGCATCCTCCACCCTCTCTCTCTGATCCAGGACTCCTGGATGTTTTCCTCTGACCCTCTCTCTCCCACGCTGCCCCTCTTCTGTCAGATTATTTGAGCTGTGCAACTTCACAAATGCATGGGCTAACATCTCTGCCTTCTCCATATCTCTCACTGCAACAATCTCCCCACTTTTCAGCACAGGGAGATCCTAATCTTGTCTGACCCTACTCATCCTCTTAATCATCCCCCACACCTCTCCCACAGAACCGGCACCAACACTCCCTCTTAGCTGTCCTAATGATCCTCCTTACTATGGCTTGTGCTTGTTTACTGAATCAGGTGCTGGTAATTCTGGAACCTTTTCAACATTTTGAATGCCCTGTTGCTACTCTTCACAGCTTCTCTACACTCTTCAGTCCACCAGGGAACTGTGTTGCTCTTTTCCCCCCTGTACCCATAGGAATCACCTGCCTTGTGGCCCCTTCTATTGCTCTTCTTACTCCATTATTCACTGTTTCTATATCTGAATTGAGATCAACCGAAGACAGCTCCTGTTCACTCAACTCCTGAAACTGACACAAATATCCATCTCCTCAATCCATTTCCTACTGAATCTTCCACCCTCATTCCTACAGTACACATGATAGGATAGTGATCACTATCCTCTGTAGATTCCTCCAAAACCTCCCAACTGCATCTGCCTGCCATTGAACTTCAGATCAGAGTAAGCTCAAGAGCAGATTGATTTCCAGTTACTGGGTCAAATCCTGGTTCCCCTGCCGTTATTAAGACTCACAAGCCATTTATCATCAAGTACTTCCTCCAACACTTGTCCGTAACCCTACCCAGAACGTACAATGAGCATTAAAATCCCCACACCACATTATCTGTCTCCTATCTTGACCTTCTACATTCCCGAGGGCCAGCAACTCTAGTCTCTTACACGGGTTGTAAAAGATCACAAATACCATATTCCCCCCTCCCAACCACACCTCTACCACTACATTCTCCTGTTCAACTCCCTCTCTCACCCACCTGTATGGGATCCCCCACTTTATAAAACTAGCACACGACCCTCCTCCCCTGCCACCCTATCTCTACGGACTGCAACTTAACCTTGTATTACAAAATCTAGAGTAGGTTTACGCCATGGCTAGTAATTCCTCAAGAAACTGTTTGAACTTTTCCCCATTAGCCATCAAACTTCTGGCATTGAAGGATTAACAGCTTTATCAAAATGAACCAATACATGATTCCTGGCTTAACTGATTCTCAGTCTTATCAAATACACATACACATATTTAGCAGATGTTATTGTGGGTGTAGTGAAATGCTTGTGTTCCTATCTCCAACAGTGCAGTAGTATCTAACAATTCACAACAATACACAAAAAGTAAAAGAATAGGACGAGCAATGTCTGAGTGTTATTGACTAAAATACAGTAGAGTACAGTATATACATATGAAATGAGTAAAACAGTATGTAAACATTATTAAAGTGACTAGTATTCCATTTAAAGTGACCAATGATTCCATGTCTATGTACATAGAGCAGCAGCCTCTAAGGTGCAGGGTTGAGTAACCGGGTGGTAGCCGGCTAGTGATGGCTATTTAACAGTCTGAGAAAATAGCTGTTTTTCAGTCTCTCGGTCCCACGCCTTCTGGATAATAGTGGGGTGAACAGGCCATGGCTCGGGTGGTTGATGTCCTTGATAATCTTCTTGGCCTTCCTGTGACATTCAGTGTTGTAGGTTTCCTGGAGGGCAGACAGTGTGCCCCCAGTGATGCGTTGGGCAGACGGCACCACCCTCTGCCGTCTGAGGACGCAGCTAAGGATACCGCGGTTGCGGGTGGTGCAGTTTCAGTACCAGGCAGTGATACAGCCCAACAGGATGATCTTAACTGTACATCTGTAAAAGTTTGTGAGGGTCTTAGAGGCCAAGACAAATTTCTTAAGCCTCCTGAGGCTGAAGAGTAATTTTTGCGCCTTCTTCACCACACTATCTGTGTGGGTGGACCATTTCAAATTGTCATTGATGTGTACGCCAAGGAACTTGAAGCTTTTCACCTTCTCCACTGCGGTCCCATTGATGTGGATAGGGGCATGCTCTCTCTGTTGTCTCCTGAAGTTCCCGATCAGCTCCTTTGTTTTGTTGACGTTGAGGGAGAGGTTATTTTCCTGGCACCACTCCGCCAGGGCCCTCACCTCCTCCCTGTAGGCTGTCTTGTCAATGTTGGTAATCAGGCCTACTACTGTTGTGTTGTCTGCAAATGTGATGATTGAGTTGGAGGTGTGCATGGCCACGCAGTCATTGGTGACTAGGGAGCACAGGTGGGGGCTGACCACACACCCTTGTGGGGTCCCTGTGTTGAGGATCAGCATAGTGGAGGTGTTGTTTCCTACCTTCACCACCTGGGAGTGGCCCGTCAGGAAGTCCAGTACCCAGTTGCACAGGGCGGAGTTCAGACCTTGGGCCCTGAGCTTTATGATGAGCTTGGAGGGCACTATGGTGTTGAAGGCTGAGCTAGTCAATGAACAGCATTCTTACATACAGTAGGTATTCCTCTTGTCCAGATCGGATTGTGCATTGCAATGGCGATTGCATCATCTGTCAATCTATTGGGGAGGTATACAGATTGAAGTGGGTCTAGGGTGTCAGGTAAGGTGGAGATTATATAATCCTTAACTAGCCTCTCCAAGCACTTCATGATGACAGAAATCGGGCAAAGAAAGTGATCGGCTTGTCTGGGAGCAAGACGTGGCTGGTATTCCCTTTGTAATCCATGATTGTCTGTATACCCTGCCACATATGTCTCGTGTCTGAGCCGTTGAATTGCAACTCCACTTTGTCTCTGATTTTAGTAACGTTTTGCCTGTTTGATTGCCTTACACTGTTTGTATTCAACCATATTCTCAGTCACCTTGCCGTGGTTAAATGTGGTGGTTCGCTCTTTCAGTTTTGCACGAATGCTGCCATCTATCCACGGTTTTTGGTTTGGGTAGGTTTCATATTGGGAACAACATCCCCTATATACTTCCCGATGAACTCAGTCACTGTGTCTGTGTATACATCAATGTTATTCTCAGAGGCAATTCAGAACATATCCCAGTACTCGTGATCAAAACTATCTTGAAGCATGGATTCTGATTAGTCAGACCAGCATTGAATAGACTTTAGCACCGGTGCTTCCTGTTTGAGTTGCTGCCTATACGAAGGGAGGAGCAGAATGGAGTCGTGATCTGATTTGCCAAGGGGGAGGGCAGGGGAGGGCCTTGTAGCCATCCATAAGGGAGAGTAACAACGTTCAAGAGTTTTTGTACTACAGGCAATTGTTGATAGAACTTCAGTAGCATTTTCCTCTAATTAGCTATGTTAAAATCCCCAACTACAATAAATGTCGTTTCCAGTTTGTGAATCACGCTTCACCATCTATCTGGCAGTCCCACGGACAAATCTGGGTTTTGGAGGATGCCAGGAGAATGCTTTCTGCCCCAATGCATAGTGCCAACTGTAATGGTTGGTGGAAGAGGAATAGTGGTCTGGGGCTGGTGTTCAAGGTTCGGGTTAGGCCCCTTCGTTCCAGTGAAGGGACATCTTAACGCTACAGCATACAATGACATTCTAGATGATTCTGTGCTTCCAACTTTGGGGCAACAGTTTGTTTAATGTTCTTTTACATAGAAACATACAGCCCTATTTATTTCAGCTGGAATTCACTGAAGAGGTGTTGAGACCGCAAGAAAAAGACCAGTAATTAGCACCGGCAGCCTAGACCAGGAGGACCAGGACACAGGAGGGCAAAAGACAAACCTATACGTTTTTTTGCTGTCCGTAGCTAGCTAGCAATATAACCTCTCTTTTTACACGAGGCAGTGTTGTTCAGTTAAGTACAATTTAGTGATTGATTCGGCCTTAACGAGACTTGCTAGTACAACTGCAAGCCAAGATAGCCAAGTTCAGCTAGCGAGCTTTGTTTGCTATACCTAAAATATATTTCAGTCTAACGTTATAGCTAGATAGCTAACTAGCCTATCGAGCTTCGGTGCATCTCAATAGGAGCAAAACTGGATCAATTCTTTGATGATGATGACAAAGAGTAAAGGATTGACTTTAGCTTTATGACTCATTAGTCTTACAGTAACTATACCTGTGTGTTGGAGCTGTCTAGCTAACATGTGTCTATGAGATTTGTCATATTCTACATTATGCTGCTATAGTAGGAATAGAGACAGTACACAATGATTGCCTATTAATGTCTAATAGCGTTTTGTCTTTCTCTCACACGCTTGGATACAAAGAAGTTGAGGACTCTCAAGAGGAGATGTGAAAGGTCCCATAACAACAATCTCCCCTCGTATCAAAGTGACAACTAACTTCTCACTTCACCACCCAAATACACCATATGCAAGTATTCCCTTTATGGAACTGTAGTATTTATTATAGGCATGAGTAGTATATTTTTATTTTACAGTATAAATGTCATATATTACCATAACTGTTCCTGCATACTGCTGTGCAAACTCATGCCGGTCTCCAGAGCAAATAAACTTTGTCGTGAATACAAGCCGCGTCTACACAAAATACACATCATTTTCCTTCCTCGTGATGCCATCTATTTTGTGAAGTGCACCAGTCCCTCCTGCAGCAAATCACCCCCACAACATGATGCTGCCAGCCCCGTGCTTCATGGTTGGGATGGTGTTCTTCGGCTTGCAAGCCTCCCCCTTTTTCCTCCAAACATAACGATGGTCATTATGGCAAAACAGTTCTAGGACATTTCTCCAAAAAGTACGATCTTTATCCCCATGTGCAGTTGCAAACAGTAGTCTGGCTTTTTTAATGGCAGTTCTGAAGCAGTGGCTTCTTCCTTGCTAAGTGGCCTTTCAGGTCGATGTCGATATAGGACTTGTTTTACTGTGGATATAGATACTTTTGTACCTGTTCCCTCAAGCATCTTCACAAGGTCCTTTGCTGTTGTTCTGGGATTGATTTGCACTTTTCGCACCAATTTTGTTTCTGAGGTCTTGGCTGATTTATTTTGATTTTCCCATGATGTCAAGCAAAGAGGCACTGAGTTTGAAGGTAGGCCTTGAAATACTGTACATCCACAGGTACACCACCAATTCACTCAAATTATGTCAATTAGCCTATCAGAAGCGTTTAAAGCCATGGCATAATTTTCTGGAATTTTCCAAGCTGTTTAAAGGCACACTAAGTTGACTGTGTGTAAACTTCTGACCCACTGGAATTGTGATACAGTGAAATAATCTGTCTGTCGACAATTGTTGGAAAGATTAATTGTGTCATGCACACAGTAGAGGTCCTAACCGACTTGCCAAAACTATAGTTTGTAAACAAGAAATTTGTGGAGTGGTTGAAAAACGAGTTTTAATGACTCCAACCTAAGTGTATATAAACTTCCGACTTCAACTGTACAAGAGTTAGCAATATCTATACCACAATGCAGTTGTGAGCAAACTATGTATTCTACATTATACTATAACATCAGTCTAACTGAACATGGATGTTGTATATTGTGTTGGTTGAATGTTCCTGGCAGGTTCCCAAATGTTCTTTAGCTGGTGAACTTATTCTTGTGTTGGGTAATGGCTGGTTTAGAAGTTGTTGGCACTGTGGTAATGTTGACAGGGATGTTAGGTTTGGGGGGCTGTGACTCTGGTTCCTTGTAGACAACCGTCTGGTCCTTTCTGCACTCCATAGCCAGGCGGACAAGCCTCTCCCTGAAGTGGTGGGTTCTGGGCTTGTACCCTTTCTTTACCACCCACTGCATCAACCTCTTGCAGAAGATTTGTTGGTACAGCAAGTCTTCTGGAAAGACATGAAGACTGATCATGAGGAGTAGCCATACAAGAAACCATGGTCATCTGTAAACAAAAAAGGATACAGTAGACTGTTATGTGTTTTGTTACACTCAGAGTCAATCATGGGGCATTACAATGGGCTGTTAACAAAGATGTGAAAAGTTTTGTCGTGTATAAGCACCGGCAGTTACGAATGTAACTATGGTTCTACGAAGACCGTCAGTACATTAAATGTATGGATTATATCCCTCGCGCTCCGCGCAGGCCGAGTAATAATAACAACTAAGTCACACTGGTGACGTGACAGAGTGGGAATGTAACCTTAGTTACATTAACTTCCGTTCTACTTCATACCTTTCAGGCCGTCAGTATGGATGACTCATACCAACAAGGTCACGAGGAATAGCACTACTAACCTCCGATAAATGCACCAGTGCCACTGAAAAAATGGAAGAGCCCATGGTGTGGCAGGATGCGACGTTAACTTTGTCATTCCTTGAGAACATGCAAGGCGACGATCAAGTAGCAGCTGCACATATCTTACTCAGGGGGTGATTCACGTTCGTAAATTTGTCAGTTATTCTGCGCTCTGGCACACTCAGACGAGAGTAGATAGCCAGAGTGAATTTACCAGCTACGTCTATGTCGCAGTGACGTCATAAACATTCTATTGAAAAAGTTACTTGCATAGTGGAGTCCTTTGTTTAGACATGTAGCTAGCTAGCTCAACAATTAACCATTATCCCAACTCATAACGTTACTACCCTGCATGAATCTGCAGGTAGCTAACCAACCAGGTTCAATATTAGATAGCTAACATTAGGCAATGCAATGCAATACGGATAATATTACACAGATCATACACATAAAATTAGCTAGCTAGCCAGGTAACATTAGATTGCTAAGTAACAGTACACATTAACTAGAAATTTAAACAACTTTCTGACAAAATTAGAAACGTGATTTCTGAAAATGGAGCTAGCTAGACTCTCTTACCCATACACATGGATGGACGCTTCTCCCTCTCTGTCACGGGTACCATGGTTGCCCTTAGTTTGAAGATGTAATCCGGATGTGTTTTATACAACAGCCTTCTATGTGTTCTCTTTTCGACGTCATCTGCATATTTGCAATCAAAAGCCAGATTTCTCTCCATCTCCTGAGCTATCATTCTCCACTGATTTCAGAACTTGGTCCTCCAGAAAGTGGAGAGCAACACTTATGCAGTTCTACTACGTGATATTTAAAAAAAAGCTGTGTTAGAAAGGATTACCTACACATACTGACCAGCTCATATTACAGACAGAAACGTGCTACATGGCATCTCTCGGCAGGGTGGGGCGGCAGGGTGGCCTAGTGGTTAGAGCGTTGGACTAGTAACTGGAAGGTTGTGAGTTCAAACCCCGGAGCCGACAAGGTACAAATCTGTCGTTCTGCCCCTGAACAGGCAGTTAACCCACTGTTCCCAGGCCGTCATTGAAAATAAGAATGTGTTCTTAACTGACTTGCCTGGTTAAATAAAGGTAAAATAAAAAATAAAAATGTCCAGCCCACTCATTATCTCAGCCAATCATGGCTAGCGGGAAGGCTAGCTGGAAGGTTGCTCCATTTTTCCATGGCTAAACCAACTAGGCTCATAATTTAACAATTGTATTTGTATTTACAGATGGCATACAAGTATGTTATTAAGTCATATGAAAGTTCACATGTTCCAGAAGGCGCCCAAGTTCACATTCAAATCGGGCTCCTGTGAAGTAGTGACGCTGGACATATGCCTAGTTTCCTGAAATGAGTCACAAATGTAGTTTGCTAACTAGCTAGCACTTTAGCTATGTATTTTCTGCTGCGCTGATGTTGGCAGATGCCTTCCTCTTTGAAGTGAAGGGGAAAATCAATGGAACAGAATAAATTTTCAACGTTCGACAACACCATCAGTTTCAAAATCCCAGAAATGCTGACTATAAACACAGACATTTCGATATTTCTCCATATCAACTGGATCCACCTCCAACGGGGTGGTACTACATCCTGAAATCGCTATGAATTCTGGATGTTGTGGTTTGCTTGCAACCAGGAAATGTAAATGGCCTGTTTCTACCGGTGAGATGCAGAAACACTTGTATTTGCTTGTAGTGAGGAAATAATTGTATGACACATATGATATGTTCATAACATATTAATGGACAAATATAGTGAAACAGAGCAGCGGTGAAATGTCCCTTTAGGCGTAGCACAGAGAACTTTCGACCAACCTTTACTTGGCGATGCTTCCTTAATTCCAGACATGGAAGACAACAAGTCTTCTAAACTTCAATATCTAGCTACAGGGGGTTCTTTTAAATTGAGAAAATGGTCCGTTATTAAATTAAATCAATGTTTTGCTCCATGAAGTAATCCAACAATGGGTACGCCGCCAACGTGTCTATTTCCTGTCTCGATCAATGAGTGAAGATTTGAAATAGACATGAACGGACCCTTTTCTAAATTCGAACCCCCTGCAACTAGACATGGAAGATTAGAAGACGTGTTGTCTTCCATGTCAGGAATAGAGGAAGTATCGCCAAGTAAAGCTTGGTTTGAAAATCCTCTGTTCTACACTTAACATTACCTACCTAATAACACCTATCAGCCAGCTGGAACAGTAATAATGGTCTGACTTGGTGATATTTTAAATAGCTACCCCATCTGATGATCTCCAGATACATTAAATAATCTGCAAACCACAGAAAAAAATTAAACAGTGGTACAATTTTATGAAATATCATTTGGATGTTATCAAACTTCAATAAAAAAACATTGATCATAAAGTAATGCCGTGTTCACACGTTAGTCGGAACTAGGAAACTAAGGTTTTTGACTTGCTAACTGGTTGTAGTTATACACGTGCTGCCTTCAAACACTTAGCAATTCGAAAATGTCTGAGTTCTGACTAGGATGTGAACACTGCATAAATAAACCTTGTGGGCATTTTGGACCACACCCGAGTAGTGCTGAGCAATTAGTGCTTTTTAAGGTCGGTTCAGTTTTGGTTAGATTATTAAAAAAGGTTTTGTAGGTTTTGTAGGTTTTCATAATTTTTTAAAACATGAACTACACCATGCATTAGGTGGTTTGAATGCTGTAACAACACAGAATAAAACAATGAATACAAGTTCCATTATGGTAGTGACTGCCCATTACACTTATTAACCATAATTTATTCACATTACTTTAATAAAATATTTCAGTTGTTGTGTTTTACATTTTTTTATTTGATGACTTTATTATTTAATTCCAAGTCATCATCTCATCTCTATAGAGCTGCTGCCTAACCTGTCTGACAAAATCACTGTTTTGTAGTTCTTCAACGTTAATAAGTCATACTTTTCTCACTGCTGAATACCAACTATCAATCACTTAGATGCTGAGTTTTCAGGGAAATACCTCCAGAAGCAACAGCTGCTCTCTATATCATTTTGCGATCCCACACTCTTCCACAGCAGCATAAAATAAAAATATACCGGACAATAGATGCGCAATAGATTATGGTAATTGTAGTTAATTACCACGTTACATGCGCTAAACTATGTATAATATTGGTCTGTTGGAAACTACAACTCCATACTACATCGCACAGTTCAGACTGGATCTGATATATCTCTCGAGAAACTGTGAAATGTGCGCATTGAGCTCACAGAAAAAATCCGAAACACCCTTACAAAAAAAGATTGCCGTTTTGAAAATGCAGAAAAAGTGCAGTAACTGCTGTCGAGTCTGGTGTTTTGGACGCAGTAATTGCAGAATAACTGCAGTGCATTGCAGATTAACTGCAGTTGAACTACAGTTACACTGCAAAATTACTGCAGTAAAAAAACTGTTATTTTGGATGAAGTATTTGTAGCATACTGCAGTTTAGTAAGGGCACATGGAATTCAAATAATTTAACCAACTTTGGTCAATTAGTTGTTTAAAAACTGAAAAATAACCCACATTTCAGGTAATCACTCAGCACTACACCCCAAATAATTGTTCAAACAGTATGGTCCCAAAACTGTTGAGGCCATACTTGTGAACATAAGAAAGCATTTAAAAGTAAATGGGTTCTCACACACAAAATGCATATCAGCCAATGAATAGCTTCAATTTACTTGACATACTGTAAATTGAGAAATTCTGTGACTACACTTAACAAAATTAAATCAAAATTATATAACCAAACAAAGATAAATTACATAAACACAATAGAAAAATACTTTAAATGATATCATGTGCAGAAAACCCAGTTCATCTCCATCGTTCATTGAAGTTCATGGGTGATTTCACACTCTACATTCTAGCTTCCTGGTCTTACAGGAAGCTAGAATGACGATGTATGCGGATGATTTCACACTCTACATGACAGATTTCACACTCTACATGACAGCACCCAAAGTCACTATCAGAATGGGTGACTCATAATAAACTGGTCTAAAATGCATCTAAAACTAAAAGCATTGCAGTTGGTTCAAAACATTCTCTAAGACCTCAACTGGAGTTATACATAAAGGGTGTGACCATTGAGCAAGTTGAGGAAGCTAAACTCCTAGGTATAACATTGGATGGTCAGTTATCATGGTCTAGTCATATTGAAAAAGTTGTTGTGAAGATGGGGAGGGGTACAGTGCCTTCAGAAAGTATTCACAACCCTTAACTTTTTCCACATTTTGTTGTGTTACAAAGTGGGATTAAAATGGATTTAATTATCATTTATTGTCAACAATCTACACAAAATACTCTGCAATGTCAAAGTGAGAATATATATTTTTTTATTAAAGGGAAAATAAAACACTATCTTGATTAGATAAGTATTCAACCCCCTGAGTCAATACATGTTAGAATCACCTTTGGCAGCAATTACAGCTGTGATTCTTTCTGGCTGAGTCTCTAGAGCTTTGCACACCTGGATTGTATAATATTTTCTGTCACGGGATACTACGAGTGGTGGGTGGAATCAGACGCAGAGAGCAGGGTTCAGTAGATCTTCAATTTATTCTCCGGCGCACAAAATGGTCATGCCAACATACAGGGCGCATACAATTGACCAGCCCAATCACAGGACCAAATAGTCCGGAGAATCCACATACGAAAACCACCATTAGACAGAGGTAACAAAAAACAATCCCGCACAAAACAAGGGCAGGACAACCTACTATATATAAGGACGCTAATTAAACTAAAATACACACAGATGAAACTAATAAGACAAAACCAACAGACAAGCGAAAAAGGGATCGGTAGTGGCTAGTAGGACGGTAACGACGACCGCCGAGCACCGCCAGAACAGGCAGGGGAGCCAACTTCGGCGGAAGTCGTGACAGTACCCCCCCCCTGACGCGCGGCTCCCGCAACGCGCCGCCACCGGCCTCGAGGATGACCCGGAGGACGAGGCGCCGGGCGATCCGGGTGGAGGCGGTGGAAATCTCTCAGGAGAGAAGGGTCCAAAATGTCCCCCACCGGAACCCAGCATCTCTCCTCTGGACCGTACCCCTCCCAGTCCACAAGGTACTGTAGGCCCCCCACCCGGCGTCTCAAATCCAGAATGCCCCGAACCGTGTACGCCGGGGACCCCTCGATGTCCAGAGTGGGCGGAGGGACCTCAGGCACCTCACCTTCTTGCAGGGGACCAGCCACCACCGGCCATAGGAGAGACACATGAAATGAGGGGTTAATACGGTAATACCTAGGAAGTTGTAACCTGTAACACACCTCGTTTATTCTCCTCAGGACTTTGAACGGCCCCACACACTGCGGCCCCAGCTTCCGACAGGGCAAGCGGAGGGGCAGGTTTCGGGTCGAGAGCCAGACCCTGTCCCCCGGTGCAAACACGGGGGCCTCACTGCGGTGCTGGTCAGCGCTCCTCTTCTACCGTTCTCCCGCTAACCTTGAACGAATCCTGAACGGCTTTCCAGGTGTCCTTGGAGCGCTGTACCCATTTTTCCACAGTAGGAGCCTCGGTCTGGCTCTGATGCCATGGGGCCAGGACCGGCTGGTAACCTAACACACATTCAAAAGGGGACAAGTTAGCTGAGGAGTGGCGTAGAGAGTTCTGAGCGAGTTCAGCCCAAGGAACATACCGTGCCCACTCACCAGGCTGGTCCCGGCAATAGGACCGCAGAAACCTGCCCACATCCTGGTTTACGCGCTCCACCTGCCCATTGCTCTCGGGGTGAAAACCTGAGGTTAAGCTGACCGAGACCCCCAGTCTCTCCATAAACGCCCTCCACACTCTGGACGTGAATTGGGGACCCTGATCAGAAACGATGTCCTCAGACACCCCATAGTGCCGGAAGACATGGGTAAACAAGGCCTCCGCAGTCTGCAGGGCCGTAGGGAGACCGGGCAACGGGATGAGACGACAGGACTTAGAAAACCGATCCACAACGACCAGGATCGTAGTACTTCCCTGGGACGGGGGAAGGTCGGTAAGAAAGTCCACCGATAAGTGTGTCCACGGCCGTTGTGGAATGGGGAGGGGTTGTAACTTCCCTCTAGGCAGGTGCCGAGGAGCCTTGCTCTGAGCACACACTGAGCAGGAGGAGGCATAAAATCTCACGTCTTTAGCCAGCGTGGGCCACCAGTATCTCCCTCTAAGACTCCGCACTGTCCTCTCGATGCCAAGATGACCCGAGGAGGGGAGAGTATGAGCCCACCGGATCAGCTTATCCCGGACCCCCCTCGGCATGTACTGAGTCCCCACTGGACAGTTAGGGGGGGCCGGCTCTAACTGTGAGGCCCTCTCTATCTCCGCGTCCACCTTCCATACCACCGGTGCCACGAGACATGACGGTGGAATTATGGGAGTTGGCTCAACGGACCGCTCCTCGGTATCATTGAGGCGGGACAGCGCGTCGGCTTTGGTGTTTTGGGAGCCTGGCCGGTATGAGATGGTAAACCGAAACCTGGTGAAAAACATGGCCCATCTAGCCTGACGTGGATTTAGTCTCCTCGCTGCCCGGATATACTCGAGATTACGATGGTCAGTCCAGATGAGAAAAGGGTGTTTCGCCCCCTCAAGCCAATGTCTCCACACCTTCAGAGCCTTGACTACAGCTAACAACTCCCGGTCCCCCACGTCATAGTTTCACTCCGCTGGACTGAGCTTGCTCGAAAAGAAAGCACACAGTGGCAGAGCTTGGGTGGCACGCCCGAGCGCTGGGACAGCACGGCTCCGACCCCCGCCTCGGACGCATCCACCTCCACTATGAACGCTAAAGAGGGGTCCGGATGCGCCAACACGGGCGCATTGGTGAACAGCTCTTTCAAACGACTGAAAGCTCTGCCCGCCTCTGCTGACCAACGCAAGCGCACCGGTCCTCCCTTCAGCAATGAGGTGATGGGAGCAGCCACCTGACCAAAACCCCGGATAAACCTCCGGTAGTAATCGGCAAACCCTAAAAACCGCTGCACTTCTTTCACCGTGGTCGGAGTCGGCCAATTACACACGGCTGTAACGCGGTCATCCTTCATCACCACCCCGGAGGTGGAAATACGATACCCCAGGAAGGAAACAGACTGTTTGAAAAACTCACATTTCTCCGCCTTGCAATACAGGTCATGCTCCAGCAGTCACCCAAGTACCTTACGCACCAGAGACACATGCGCCGTGCGTGTGCCAGAATAGATCAAGATGTCATCGATGTACACTACCACTCCCTGCCCGAGCAGGTCTCGGAGAATCTCATCTACGCAGGATTGGAAGACGGCTGGAGCATTCTTCAACCCATATGGCATGACGCGGTACTCATAATGACCAGATGTAGTACTAAATGCGGTTTTCCACTCATCTCCTCCCCGTATACGTACCAGATTATACGCGCTCCTCAGGGCCAGTTTTGTGAAGAAGCGCGCCCCGTGAAATGATTCCACCGCCGTAGCGATGAGAGGTAGTGGGTAACTAAACCCCACTGTGATGGAATTTAGACCTCTATAATCAATGCACGGACGCAGACCTCCATTCTTCTTCTTCTTCACAAAAACTAAGCTCGAGGAGACGGGTGATGCGGAGGGCCGAATGTACCCCTGTCCCAGCGATTCAGCAACATATGTTTCCATCGCTACTGTCTCCTCCTGGGACAATGGGTACACGTGACTCCTAGGAAGTGCAGCGTTCTCCAGAAGGTTTATCGCGCAGTCCTCTCGACGATGGGGTGTTAATTGGGTCGCCCTCTTTTTACTGAAGGCGATAGCCAAATCGGCATATTCAGAGGGAATGCGCACGGTGGAAACCTGGTCTGGAATCTCCACCTTAGTCGCACCAACGGCAACTCCTATACACCTGCCTGAACACTCCTCTGACCACTCCTTAAGAGCTCCCTGTTGCTAGGAAATCACCGGGTTGTGTTGAGCTAGCCAGGGAATTCCCAACACCACTGGAAACGCAGGTGAATCTATAAGGAACAGACTAATCTGCTCCTTATGATCCCGCTGCGTTACCATGTCCAGCGGTACCATAGCCTCCCTAACCATTCCTGACCCTAATGGTCGGCTATCTAAGGAGTGCACGGGGAAAGGTAGGTCTAACGACACCAGGGGAATCCCTAGCCTTAACGCAAGCCCACGATCCATGAAATTCCCAGCTGCGCCTGAATCGACTAGCGCCTTATGCTGTAGAGAGGGGGGTAAAAAACAGGGAAAGAAGTCAACACATACATATGACCAACAGGAAGCTCTGGGTGAGTCTGGTGCTTACTCACCTGGGGTGATCGAGTAGTGCTCCGCCTGCACTCCCGACTTCCAGACGAGTTCCTCCAGCACCAGTCGGCCGTGTGCCCTCACCGACCACAACTGGTGCAGGAGGACACTCCTCCTCTGGTCCCCCTCGAAGCCGCCCCTCCTAACTCCATAGGGATAGGGGCAGGAGGGCTGGGACGTGGAAACGACAGGACCTGATCCGAACGCCCGCGGGCAGCCAGCAGGTTGTCGAGACGGATAGCCAAGTCAATGAGTTCATCCAGTGTGAGGGTGGTGTCCCGACATGCTAGCTCCCTGCGGACGTCCTCCCTGAGACTGCATCGGAAATGATCTATCAAGGCCCTGTCGTTCCACCCTGCTCCTGCGGCCAAGGTCCTGAACGCCAGGTCAAAGTCCTGTACGCTCCTGTTCCACGCAGGTGGAACAGCCGTTCACCTGCCGCCCGACCCTCTGGTGGATGGTCAAACACAGCTCGGAATCGGCGAGTGAACTCTGGGTAATTATCCCTTGCCGAGTCCGGACCATTCCACACTGCGTTGGCCCACACGAGGGCTCGCCCAGTCAAACAAGAGACGAGGGCGCTCATGCTCTCTCTAAATTAATAAATGGGCCGCCAGTTGAATAGCCCTGGTGTAGTGAGAGAGGAAGAGGCGAAGTTAGAGGGATAACTTGGCCCAGAATCTGTCTTCTGCAGAAGGTGGTGTTTGTTAATTCACCAAGTGAGGAATCTTGTATGGAGGTCAATCAGTGTTGAATTTGTGGTTTAGTTGATCAAATATAGATTTAGTAATGATTAGGTTGTTATGAGTGTACTGATATAAGTAGGACATGTGAAATTCCAACAACATTGAGAAAAAATACTTAAAATAATATTGGAGTTTTTTCTTGTCATCACTACTTACCACAGCCACAAAGTTATAAACCCCGTCTATTTCAACAATTTATCTTCTTAAAAAGTGACTTTAAACATAACCTTAACCACATTACTAACCTTATGCCTAACCTTAAAAGCAACTCTTTTTTCATGAACTACTTATGATATAGCCAATTTTTACTTAGTGGCTGTAGTAACTAGTGGAAACAGTTATGCCTGTTGTTCACATGCGTATCTGCCAATGTTGTGTATAAACCCTGGATAATTGACAGGAGGGCAGTATTGAAGCAACCCCGCAGCCATCTTGGTGAAAAAAGGATTTTGGAAGCTATAGAAATGCATTTATTAATGTCTACATCCGTTTTCGACAAGTTTAATATATTACAGACACTTCAATGCTTACTTTTAAATTATATTGTGTGAGCTAAACATAACATAAAAATAAATACAACACTTCCTTAAAGTATATTTCTTTATTGAGTACTAATGTTACTGTCCTCACTACAACAACAACATGCAATAATTTTGTCATTGAACCATTTAATTGAAATACTGTAGAATTCCATTAATTCCTATTGAGGACTGCTTTTCTGAGGAGTGCCAATATGGCCGATCTGTGGCTTTGAAGGCCAATGGATAGCATCTGCAATGCAGGGTTTATATATATTTAGAATTTTTACATTAAATCTTATTTAAGTATGCAAGCCAGTTAAGAACAAATTCTTATTTACAATGACGGCCTACACCGACGCTTGGCCAATTGTGTGCCGACCTATGGGAATCCCAATCATGGCTTAATTTGAACAAGGGTGTCTGGAGTGATGCCTCTAGCACTGAGATGCAGCGCCTTAGACCGCTGCGCCACTCGGGAGTCATTGGTATCTGCCCTCATTGGCTAGAATGGTCCCATCTGATTTTGCCTCCTCCCAACTGCCTTCTATTTAAAAGAAAAAGAAGGGGAAAAAAGTATTTTCACTGTTAGAGCAGACACTTGCTGTATCACCGCCTAGTACGGCAACTGCTCCGCCCACAACCGTAAGGCTCTCCAGAGGGTAGTGAGGTCTGCACAACGCATCACCGGGGGCAAACTACCTGCCCTCCAGGACACCTACACCACCCGATGTTACAGGAAGGCCATAAAGATCATCAAGGACAACAACCCCCCGAGCCACTGCCTGTTCACCCCGCTATCATCCAGAAGGCGAGGTCAGTACAGGTGCATCAAAGCTGGGACCAAGAGACTGAAAAACAGCTTCTATCTCAAGGCCATCAGACTGTTAAACAGCAACCACTAACATTGAGTGGCTGCTGCCAACACACTGACTCAACTCCAGCCACTTTAATAATGGAATTGATGGGAAATGATGTAAAATACATCACTAGCCACTTTAAACAATGCTACCTAATATAATGTTTACATACCCTACATTATTCATCTCATATGTCTACGTATATACTGTACTCTATATCATCCACTGCATCTTTATGTAATACATGTATCACTAGCCACTTTAACTATGCCACTTTGTTTACATACTCATCTCATATGTATATACTGTACTCGATACCATCTACTGTATCTTGCCTATGCTGCTCTGTACCATCACTCATTCATATATCTTTATGTACATATTCTTTATCCCCTTACACTTGTGTATAAGACAGTAGTTTTGGAATTGTTAGTTGGATTACTTGTTGGTTATTATTGCATTGTCGGAACTAGAAGCACAAGCATTTCGCTACACTCGCATTAACATCTGCTAACCATGTGTATGTGACAAATAAAATTTGATTTGATTTGGACTTGAGGAGAGTATCTTGTCAATTTAATGCATACTCTGTGGTATAGGCTACTTGAACTATCAAAGACGGTTTAGAAACTCTGTGGTACTTTGGTATGAAAACAATGCCCACTGCAGTCCGTTCCATCGAGATTCACAAGAGTGCCACCTTTTAGAAGTGTCCGATACACTTTCCGTGTTTATTAAAAATGCCATATTCCTCCGCGGGGTCAGGGAGTATAGTTTTTATATTTTTTTATATGGATGTTGCATTTAATTGAGGGCGGTTTAAGATTCATAATACAACTGAAAATGGTAAAATCATATTGGTAACCATTACCTCTCCAAGTGTATCTCTTCGATATATGTAGCAATATGTTGGACCTATATTTTTCGGAGTCCACAAGGAGGTTATTCGGTGTCGCTTTAAACGTGGCCACTGTAAAGAGAGTCACCACGATATAACATATCTTTTTTTTTTTACATTAAAGATAGACCTAGTCATTTAGCCACCGTCCGTATTTTTATTGTAGTGTAAAAAAAAAATGTTTTTATGTTTTGCTAAACTCTTAGGTTAGTCTTTCCGGCTTGTCAGCTCGCTCTACTCTGTGGCGGCTGAAGAAAAAAAGAACCAGTTGGCAAGCGAAACGAACGCTCGGAGCCAGCAGCAAACTAGCCATTTCATCGTTTATTTTTGTCGTAAGCATTGGCTTACTTGTGAAGATTGTTTCGTTTTATCCTAAAGACTGTTTGGAGTTTGTCTGCCTTGGATTACGGATATTACACAGTTTCCCTGTATTAAACATTAACTGTGCTTGCTAGCTAAACATTTTATTTGTGCGACGACAGCTGTCATTTGGAGAAGGAAAAGTGATCCGTCATGCGTGTGCAATGAAGCTGATTTCTACTGGATTTACATTTTAACATCCTTCAAATGGGTGACGTTAACGTTCAATATTTGAGAACTGCGGTGGTATTGCCTTAGTAACTAGTGTGGCCACCTAGCTTGCTACTTATACTTATCGTTGGACAGAAGACAGCTAGTTAGCTGGCTATATCATTCATTCAGCCTCATAAATACACTAACTACAAAGTGATATAACGATAGCAATATCGCTTACAATT
Source organism: Oncorhynchus masou masou (assembly GCF_036934945.1). Taxonomy (NCBI): domain Eukaryota; kingdom Metazoa; phylum Chordata; class Actinopteri; order Salmoniformes; family Salmonidae; genus Oncorhynchus; species Oncorhynchus masou. Next base: position 24,887,168 of record NC_088214.1, on the reverse strand, counting down.
TTGGACATGAAGAAAATAACCTACTATTCATAGGGTTGAAAGGTAAGTTGTCATATCTACCTTGGTATTTCATCATGTACTCGGTAGCTAGCAACGTTATTTTCCAGCTTTGCAGCGGTCTGTGCTCGAAGGTTTTTGTCGCCGCCTTGTTTGGTCCGAACGTCCAACACAACGTTCGACATTACAGCAGCGAATCAGCCAAACTATCAGTATTTTCTGCTTGAAAATTAATTATTAGACACGTGAATACTTCAACTGTGGCTAAAATACAAGGCCAACGTGTCCTTTGGACAACCTATGCTGGTGCTTCTGAACATAGTGTAATGTTATGTAGTTATCTAACTAGGTAACGTTGGCTAACCTCGTACCTGTAAACTACTAGCTAAGTTAACGTTAGCTAGCTATAGTTGTCCAGCTAGATAACGTTGGCTAGCAACAGTTATGATCTCGGTATGCATTTATTTTATTAGTGGTCTCATACCAAAGAAAATGCAAACGTTAGTTATCGAAATTTAGCAACCTAACTAGCTAACTTTGAGTAGCTAACTAGCAGGCTAGTTGATTTGCTAGCCAAAACCTTTGATGCACATGCTAGCTTGGTACTGTAGTTAGCTAGCTAACTTAGTAGGCAGTTGTGGAATCGTGAGTGACTTGACTTTGAAGTTGAGCATATTATAAAAACCCAAGCCAGCCAGCCTATATGTCAACTAAGCAATATGTTGATGTTTACCAACGTAACTGGGTCATTGAAATGTGCGTTTAGTTAGCTATTTAGCTACGCTAGTCGTTTAGCTTGCTGGTTAGTGGAATCCCATTTGTCATATCAAATGCATTTATCAGTTAATGTTCCCTTGTGTCACATTGTATCCCACCAATTGGGATATCACCAGTCTTACTAGTATGCACATCTTTCTCCTCATTTGCAATGTCATGTAATAGCCAAACAAAGACTACAAAGCCCCTAGCTAGTATTGCTAGCTAGATTTGGCTGACTTGAGCATGCAGTTGCTTTGTGCTCTAGTGTAACAAAGGTAGCCCACTTGTCTTGGGGTTCCCAATTCTGCTCGCTGCCTTATGTAACAAAAGTACTTTAATACTAATGTAGTATTTGTTTTGCAAATGAATGAAACATTGATTAAGTTTCAATTACATATGTTTAGTCTGTTTACTATAATTGGTCACCACACTTTTGATTCCACTTCTTAGCCTGTCATGGATCCACTTCACCATCCACCTTTTGGCCATTCACTTGTGCCTTTCGTAATTGTGGTTGTTGGCTAAGTAGGGCTATAGTTTGCATGGGGACCAGATGGGTGAATTTATTAATCCACCAACCTCTGGGACATTATTGTTTTTGTCTGAAGATGGTCCTCTCTTAGGGACTCTACAAGTCAGAATGTTGAATAAAATGACATGAACTTACACTGCCGGTTGTCTGTGTGATTGGTCCTTTTTCAGGTTGAAATTTTTGACCACATACACACAGGAAAGTATTATTTTTTTTCAAAAGCTGGTAGTGCATTCAGATCTGTCATATGCAGCATGCACACACAATGTAAATGCATGCATGCGACACAAGCATACTGGCCAAGCTTGTGCAAGTGGTTACATGGTTGTGTGGATGCTTCAGGTGATAGAAATGTGTACTTTTATTCAACATTCTGGCATGCAAGAGAACCTCAGAGGAATGTTTCCAGAATCAAACACTATTGTCCCAGACATTGGTGGATTTAGAATTTCACCCATCTGGTCCCCAGGCAAGGCCATAGTGAACATTCGTCTTTCCAGAATTCATATATGTCATTGATGTGTTCTCAATGTTTACATGTTCCAGCTGGCTGTCAAGCCTATTGCTCTGTAACCAGGCAGGGGCACAGAATGTATCAGCCTACTTGATTGTGTAACACAAAGACCACATTAACGGCCGCTTTGATTGCGTTGTAAGAATGGTAGCTAGACGGTAGGCAATTAGCTTACCAAAAACCATACTGTCGGGTTCACATTGTGCAGCAGCCTAAACAATTTCGGACAACCCCAAGCTCACCGAATTGCTGTAGTGACATTCACCTGATGCCTTCTCTCACCCATTGGCAACACTACATCTAGTCCTAGCGTGATCTTCTCACACAATAAAGACCGTGTTGGACAACAACAGAGGGCAAATATAGGTTCACAGTCTTGGAAAAGGCTCATCTCGCACAGTTAGTTAATCAAAATCTTAAATTTAGTTTGAGGTCCCCCTGATGATGCAGAGCAGGATACAGTGCAGTGGAGGGATGGATCCGGTAAAGTAGGCTAGTTCCAGGAAGAGACCGTGTCTCGTTGGCAGCTTGGTTCCAGGTCGTTCCATGTTATTTCAGCAAGCCATGATACCCACCGTCTGATTGTTCTGAAATAATTTCTGTAGTTAAACATAAGATAAGCAATAATATTTTGTTGAAGTAAAATTTGATCTCTGATAAATTAAGATAATTATAGTACCTATGAATTAAAATGGACAATTTCGGTTCAATTAATAATTTAATATATTAATCCTAACATCCAATTTTGACCATACCTTTTTCTAACATAAGACCTGAGGAATCCAAAGAAATTGTTAAACTACCCACGGAAACCCCACATCCCATACCAACAACGAGTATATATTATAAGTTCTTTATTTCAGACAACTAGTTCAGAGTATTGTTTTTTCATCCTCTAATCATGTATTCAGTGGATTTGGTGATGTTTTTTTCCACATGTTCAGAGAAATTAGTAATTGAAGTACATTTTTTCCTTCATCCTGATATTACCAGGTTCTGACCACTAGATGGTGCTGTTCCTGCTATTTGGTGATAACATTTTTATATATATATGTATGTATGTATGTATGTATGTATGTGTGTGTGTGTGTGTGTGTATATATATATGTGTGTATATGTACTGCTAAAAAAATAAAGGGAACACTTAAACAACACAATGTAACTCCAAGTCAATCACACTTCTGTGAAATCAAACTGTCCACTTAGGAAGCAACAGTGATTGACAAATTTCACTTACATTTACATTTAAGTCATTTGGCAGACGCTCTTATCCAGAGCGACTTACAAATTGGATGCTGTTGTGCAAATGGAATAGACAACAGGTGGACATGATAGGCAATTAGCAAGACACCCCCAATAAAGGAGTGGTTCTGCAGGTGGGGACCACAGACCACTTCTCAGTTCCTATGCTTCCAGGCTGATGTTTTGGTCACTTTTGAATGCTGGCGGTGCTTTCACTCTAGTGGTAGCATGAGACGGAGGTTACAACCCACACAAGTGGCTCAGGGAGTGCAGCTCATCCAGGATGGCACATCAATGCGATCTGTGGCAAGAAGGTTTGCTGTGTCTGTCAGCGTAGTGTCCAGAGCATGGAGGCGCTACCAGGAGACAGGCCAGTACATCAGGAGATGTGGAGGAGGACGTAGGAGGGCAACAACCCAGCAGCAGGACCGCTACCTCCGCCTTTGTGCAAGGAGGAGCACTGCCAGACCCCTGCAAAATGACCTCCAGCAGGCCACAAATGTGCATGTGTCTGCTCAAACGGTCAGAAACAGACTCCATGAGGGCCCGACGTCCAAAGGTGGGGGTTGTGCTTACAGCCCAACACCGTGCAGGACGTTTGGCATTTGCCAGAGAACACCAAGATTGGCAAATTCGCCACTGGCGTCCTGTGCTCTTTACAGATGAAAGCAGGACGCTGTGGAGAATGTTCTGCTGCCTGCAACATCCTCCAGCATGACCAGTTTGGCGGTGGATCAGTCATGGTGTGGGGTGGCATTTCTTTGGGGGGCCGCACAGCCCTCCGTGTGTTCGCCAGAGGTAGCCTGACTGCCATTAGGTACCGAGATGAGATCCTCAGACCCCTTGTGAGACCATATGCTGGTGCGGTTGGCCCTGGGTTCCTCCTAATGCAAGACAATGCTAGGCCTCATGTGGCTGGAGTGTGTTAGCCCATTCCCCAGATCTGAATCCAATTGAGCACATCTGGGACATCATGTCTCGCTCCATCCACCAACGCCACGTTGCACCACAGACTGTCCAGGAGTAGGCGGATGCTTTAGTCCAGGTCTGGGAGGAGATCCCTCAGGAGACCATCCGCCACCTCATCAGGAGCATGCCCAGGCGTTGTAGGGAGGTCATACAGGCACGTGGAGGCCACACACACTACTGAGCCTCATTTTGACTTGTTTGAAGGACATTACATCAAAGTTGGATCAGCCTGTAGTGTGGTTTTCCACTTTAATTTTGAGTGTGACTCCAAATCCAGACCTCTATGGGTTGATACATTTGATTTCCATTGATAATTTTTGCGTGATTTTGTTGTCAGCACATTCAACTAGGTAAAGAAAAATGTAATAAGAATATTTCATTCAGATCTAGGATGTGTTATTTCAGTGTTCCCTTTATTTTTTTGAGCAGTGTATATATAGTGCCAGTCAAAAGTTTGGACACACCTACTCATTCCAGGGTTTTTCTTTATTTGGACTATTTTCTACATTGTAGATTTAATAGTGAAGACATACAATCTATGAAATAACATATAGAATCAGAAACCAATAAAGTGTTTAACAAATCAAAATATAGTTTCTATTTGAGATTCTTCAAAGTAGCCACCCTTTGCTTTAATGACAGCTTTGCACACTCTTGGCATTTTCAGCCAGCTTCATGAGGTGAGTCACCACATGAGTCACCTGGAATACATTTCAATTAACAGGTGTGCCTTGTTATCAGCTCATAAGTGAAGCGAAACGACAGTCCATCATTACTTTAAGACATGAAGGTCAGTCAATCAGGAAAATTTCAAGAACTTTGAAAGTTTCTTCCAAGTGCAGTCACAAAAACCATCAAGCGCTATGTTGAATCTGGCTGTCATGAGGACCGCCACAGGAAAGGAAGACCCAGAGTTACCTCTGCTGCAGCGGATAAGTTTATTGGAGTTAACTGCACCTCAGATTGCAGCCCAAATAAATGCTTCACAGAGTATCGGACACATGAAGGACACCAATATTAAGAAGAGACGTGCTTGGGCCAAGAAACACGAACAATGGACATTAGACCAGTGGAAATCTGACCTTTGGTCTGATGAGTCCAAATTTCAGATTTTTGGTTCCAACCGCTGTGTCTGTGAAATGCAGAGTAGGTGAACGGATGATCTCTGCATGTGTTGTTCCCAATGTGAAACATGGAGGAGGTGGTGTGGGGGTGTTTTGCTGGTGACACTGTCAGTGATTTAATTAGAATTCAAGGCACACTTAACCAGCAAGGCTACCACACCATTCTGCAGCAATACGCCATCCCATCTGGTTTGCACTTCGTGGGACTTTCATTTGTTTTTCAACAGGACAATGACCCAACACACCTCCAAAGGTTATTTGACCAAGAAGGAGAGTGATGGAGTGCTGCATCGGATGACCTGGCCTCCACAATCACCCGACCTCAACCCAATTGAGATGGTTTGGGATGTGTTGGAACGTAGAGTGAAGGAAAAGCAGCCAACAAGTGCTCAGCATATGTGGGATCTCCTTCAAGACTGTTGGAAATGCATTTCAGGTGAAGCTGGTTGAGAGAATGCCAAGAGTGTGCAATGCTGTCATCAAGGGAAACGGTGGCAACTTTGAAGAATCTAAAATATATTTGTATTTGTTTAACACATGTTTGGTTACAACATGATTTCATATAGGTTATTTCATAGTTTTTACATCTCCACTATTATTCTACAATGTATAAAATAGTAAAAATAAAAAACCCTTGAATGAGTAGATGTGTCCAAACTTTTGACGGGTACTGTATATTCATACACACACACACTACATGACCGAAATTATGTGGACACCTGCTGGTAGAATATCTCATTCCAAAATCATGTGCATTAATATGGAGTTGGTCCCCCCCTTTGCTGCTATAACAGCCTCCACTCTTCTGAGAAGGCTTTCCACTGGACGTTGGAACATTGCTGCGGGGACTTGCTTCCACTCAGCCACGAGCATTAGTGAGGTCAGGCACTAATGTTGGACAATTAGGCCTGGCTCGTAGTCAGCGTTCCAATTCATCCCAAAGATGTTTGATGGGGTTGAGGTCAGGGCTCTGTGCAGGCCAGTCAAGTTCTTCCACACCTATATCGACAAACCATTTCTGTATGAACTTTGCTTTGTGCACAGGGACATTGTCATGCTTGAACAGGAAAGGGCCTTCCCCAAACTGTTGCCACAAAGTTGGAAGCACAGTCTAGAATGTCATTGTATGCTGCAGTGTTAAGATATCCCTTCGCTGGAACTAAGGGGCCTAGCCCAAACCATAAAACACAGCCCCAGTCCATTATTCCTCCTCCACCAAACTTTACATTTGGCACTATGCAAACCCAGATTCGTCTGTCGGACTGCCAGATGGTGAAGAGTGATTCATCACTCCAGAGAACTCCTTTCCACTGATCCAGAGTCCATTGGCGGTGAGCTTTACACCACTGCAGCCAACGCTTGGTGGTGATCTTAGGCTTGTGTGCAGCTTCTCGGCCATGGAAACCCATTTAATGAAGCTCCCGACAAATAGTTATTGTGCTGATGTTGCTTCCAGAGGGAGTTTGGAACTCGGTAGTGAGTGTCGCAACCGAGGACAGACTATTTGTACTCGCTAATTACTCACACGTGGTCCTATTCTGTGAGCCTGTGTGGCCTATCACTTCGAGGCTGAGCCATTGTTGCTCTTCACTTCACAATAACAGCACTTACAGTTGAACGGGGCAGCTAGGGCACAAATTTGACAACCTGACTTGTTGGATTATGACGGTGCCACGTTGAAAGTCACTGAGCTCTTCAGTAAGACCATTCTACTGCCAATATTTGTCTATGGACATTGCATGGCTGTGTGCTTGATTTATAGACCTGTCAGCAACAAGTGTGGCTGAAATAGCTAAATCCACTAATTTGTAGGGTTGTCCACATACTTGTTTGTTTAGACCCCCCCCCCCCATTGTTAAAGAGAGACTTCACCTAAATTACAAAATGACATTGGTCTATTGTTTAACTGGCCACTATTTCAAATGCGACCTTATTAGAATTTGTGGCACAAATCCAATGCAATGCAATTGTAGCTGTATTAGCATTTTGGCGCTTCATATCCAAATCATCTATAAGTAACGTCATTGAGTCTGTTACACAATATATCTTTTGATATTTTAGATTTGGACATTAAGTATGAACATGCTAATATACAGTGGGCAAAAAATGTATTTAGTCAGCCACCAATTGTGCAAGTTCTCCCACTTAAAAAGATGAGAGAGGCCTGTAATTTGCATCATAGGTACACTTCAACTATGACAGACAAAATGAGTGAAAAAAATTCCAGAAAATCACATTGTAGGATTTTTAATGAATTTATTTGCAAATTATGGTGGGAAATAAGTATTTGGTCAATAACAAAAGTTTATCTCAATACTTTGTTATATACCCTTTGTTGGCAATGACAGAGGTCAAACGTTTTCTGTAAGTCTTCACAAGGTTTTCACACACTGTTGCTGGTATTTTGGCCCATTCCTCCATGCAGATATCCTCTAGAGCAGTGATGTTTTGGGGCTGTTGCTGGCCAACACAGACTTTCAACTCCCTCCAAAGATTTTCTATGGGGTTGAGATCTGGAGACCCAGCCACGTTTCATCTTCAATGCCCTTGCTGATGGAAGGAGGTTTTCACTCAAAATTTCACGATACATGGACCCATTCATTCTTTCCTTTACACGGATCAGTCGTCCTGGTCCCTTTGCAGAAAAACAGCCCCAAAGCATGATGTTTCCACCGCCGTGCTTCACAGTAGGTATGGTGTTCTTTGGATGCATCTCAGCATTCTTTGTCCTCCAAACACGACGAGTTGAGTTTTTACCACAAAGTTACATTTTGGTTTCATCTGACCATATGACATTCTCCCAATCTTCTTCTGGATCATCCAAATGCTCTCTAGCAAACTTCAGACGGGCCTGGACATGTACTGGCTTAAGCAGGGGGACACGTTTGGCACTGCAGGATTTGAGTCCCTGGCGGCGTAGTGTGTTACTGATGGTAGGCTTTGTTACTTTGGTCCCAGCTCTCTGCAGGTCATTCACTAGGTCCCCCCGTGTGGTTCTGGGATTTTTGCTCACCGTTCTTGTGATCATTTTGACCCCACGGGGTGAGATCTTGCGTGGAGCCCCAGATCGAGGGAGATGATCAGTGGTCTTGTATGTCTTCCATTTCCTAATAATTGCTCCCACAGTTGATTTCTTCAAACCAATCTGCTTACCTATTACAGATTCAGTCTTCTCAGCCTGGTGCAGGTCTACAATTTTGTTCCTGGTGTCCTTTGACAGCTCTTTGGTCTTGGCCATAGTGGATTTTGGAGTGTGACTGTTTGAGGCTGTGAACAGGTGTCGTTTATACTGATAAGTTCAAACAGGTGCCATTAACTTCTTGCGTCGAGCAATCCGGGATTCTATTTATAGCCTCAAGCTCATTAGCATAACACAACGTTAACTATTCATGAAAATCGCAAATGAAATGAAATAAATATATTTGCTCTCAAGCTTAGACTTTTGTAAACAACACTGTCATCTCAGAATTTCAAAATATGCTTTTCAACCATAGCTAAACAAGCATTTGTGTAAGAGTATTGATAGCTAGCATAGCTATAAGCCTAGAATTCAGCCAGCAACATTTTCACAAAAACAAGAAAATCATTCAAATAAAATCATTTACCTTTGAAGAACTTCAGATGTTTTCAATGAGGAGACTCTCAGTTACATAGCAAATGTTCAGTTTTTCCTGAAAGATTCTTTGTGTAGGAGAAATCGCTCCGTTTTGTACATCACGTTTGGGTACCAAAAAAAAACAAAAATTCAGTCATCAAAACGGCAAACTGTTTTCCAAATTAACTCCATAAAATCGACTAAAACACGGCAAACGCTGTTTAGAATCAATCTTCAATGTGTTTTTCACATATCTCTTCATTGATATATCGTTCGTGGTAGTCTACTTTCTCCGGTGAATCGCTTGGAAAAAGACGTGCAGTTGAAGATGACGCACCAATTTCGACGGAGGACACCGGGCGGACACCTGGCAAATGCTGTCTCTTATGGTCAATGTCACAATGCTGCAGACACCTTGGGGAAACGATAGATCGGGCAGGCTCATTCCTTGCGCATTCACAGCCATATAAGGAGACAATGAAAAACAGAGCCTCAAAAATCCTGCTCATTTCCTGGTTGAAGTTTCATCTTGGTTTTGCCTGTAGCATCTGTTCTGGGGCACTCACAGACAATATCTTTGCAGTTCTGGAAACGTCAGAGTGTTTTCTTTCCAAAGCTATCAATTATATGCATAGTCGAGCATCTTTTTGTGACAAAATATTGCGCTTAAAACGGGCACGTCTTTTTTTCCAAAAATTAAATTGCGCCCCCATAGCATCAAGAGGTTAATACAGATAACGAGTGGAGGACAGAGGAGCCTCTTAAAGAAGAAGTTACAGGTCTGTGAGAGCCAGAAATCTTGCTTGTTTGTAGGTGACCAAATACTTATTTTCTACCATAATTTGCAAATAAATTAATTTCTTGATTTTTTTTTCTAATTTTGTCTGTCATAGTTGAAGTGTACCTATGATGAAAATTACAGGCCTCTCGTCTTGGCTGACTAAATACTTTTTTGCCCCACTGTATATGAATACTATAAATTAAAATGGCCAATTTGGGTCCAACCAATTAGCTTAATTTCTCTCAACAAAACAATATTGCAGGAATGCATATGTTACTAACAGAAACCATTTCAGAACAATCCAGATGGGGGGTGTCAATCGTCTTTGTGCTTTTTGAGGTGGAATGACCCCTCAACTGTCTGAGGGGAAAGGTTGTCAGACGTGCCCTTCGAAAGACAGGAATAACATCTTTGACAGACACAGTAAGACTAAAGCTGAGCTGAAAAGTCAATACAAATTACTTTTTTTTGTTCCCAGTGTTTCTCACAATAAAACAAATAGGCCTACTGGTTTACAGTGTCTTGTCATACTGTTAAAATATGATACAGAACATAACCACAGTGGAGAAAACTAACTAATCCACAGGGAAGTAAACATAGAGCAAGCTTATTTCAGTGGTAAGTACAGGCAACGTCAGAGGCTGAAAGGAGAGGAAGGCAAGAACACAAGCAAGGCATCGAAGGACGAACGGTCATCCAGACAGAGACAGATCACTGCGTGGTGGTAGGTAGCTCAGGAAAGGACAGAGTAGTTACATCGATAACACTCACGAATAGGTTGAATGTTTCTTCAGCTGAGAATACCTTTTTTAAGGACACCTAGAAAGGTCAGAGGTACATTTTAGGCATTTCCTCAACAGTAGCATATCTGGAAAAGTGGGATCTTTAGGAATTGATTGTGTTCAACATTTCAGGCAATGTGATAAATTGTCCTGAAGGACAGCATGTCTTATTCACATACTGATTCCAAAGTACATCAAGTAACCTATGTATCTAACCAGGCATGATTGTCTACTGATACCACTCTCCCCATCTCCTCCTTCCATTGAGAAGAATGTCATCAGAGGATAAGACTGTGGAGCCCTCTGACCAGGGACCCTCGCTGCCCTCTGTTAGTGCAGGGGCCACGTCCACAGGAAGCCCTGCCCAGACAGACAAGCGCCCCAGGGGCAGACCTCGCAAGGATGCTGCCACCACCATCATACCCCAGGCCACAACTACATCCAAGTCCAGGAAGAAGTATGTTGTTTACCCTCCATTTCTTAACAATTGCTATTTATCATAAGCCGCCTGTGAATGTAGACTTTCTCTCATGTACAGTAGACATAGACTTGCCCAAGTCATCACAACAGTCTTGTGTGCAGTTAGCCTGCAGTTTGCTTATCTGTTTGCAACTATGAGCTAGTGGCTACTCCGCTGCCCCAAAAGCTCATAAAACATCACACAGATACTATCCAAAGCATCAGGCAAAGATCTCATTTAGCAGATGCTGTTATCTAGAGCTATTCTGCATACTGAACAATGGTATAAATCCAGGAAACTTGAGCACACAAGCTTTCCCAGATTTTATTGTATGCAGCAGTACCAACCGGCCTCCTTCGTCATTTCCATGGCAACACATAATGCAGCTCAGGGAGCCCTGCTGTGTATTATGATGCCTACAAGGTACCTTACTCTCTGCTCACACACTCCATATCCTCAATATCCTAATATGTTGACCCCCAGATGAAATTAGTCAATCAATCTATAATCAAAATGATATGTTTATGCCATGGCTATAAGGACAGCTGAGACCATTCCAGTCTCGGTCACATTAGCTGATAGGTTGTTTGGTGGGAGTGGATAGCATGTCATTGGTCCCATTGTTTTACAGCATACAAGGGATCAAAGGAATACATAGCCTAGGTCTGCTATCTATTGTTTGGTTGTATTTCCCAGAATGAGCTGACCCCTGGGACGGTGGAGGGAAGTATGCATTATTACTAGGACTGTCAAACTATTATAAAATGTGTAATCGAGTTAATAGCAGGATTCGCTGTGATTCATCTCAAATTCTCCATTTGCTCAAATTGAACTGTAATTTAAGATTCTTTACACAAAAACCATTACAAGACTCTGTCTTGATTTTATCCAAAGTAACGGTTAGCAAAATCAGGTAAATTGATAAAGCACTTTGTTTTAAACTGCAATGTCAACCTGTTTTGATATTGCATTGTTTTTAGCTGCATAGATGATGTATTTCAAGTTTTCCGTGTATTTTGAACGCTATCAGATAATGCGATTAATCACGCTAAATATTTTAAATTATTACTGATTATGCATCTCAGGCAGCATCCTTAAATGAGGGGGAGGGGCTGCTTTCGGTATATACCCCAGGTTCTTTATTACTGGTATGTTGTTTTTGCAAGGACAATAAGATGTGAAGTGTTCATATCAGGAGAATTAACATATTTATTCTAGAGCTAGTGATACTGTATCGTCTTTGCAACATGTATCAACCCGGGCACTATTTTGAAGTGGTGGAAGTACTAAGTTGTCATACTTTAGTAAAAGTAAAGATACCTTAACAGAAAATGACTCAAGTAAAAGTGAAAATCACCCAGTAAAATACTACTTGAGTAAAAGTATAAGTATTTGGTTTTAAATATACTTAAGTATCAAAGTAAATGGAATTGCTAAAATATACTGAAATATCAAAAGTAAACGTATTAATAATTTCAAATTCCAGACAACACAATTTTTCTTGGATAATTTATTTATGGATAGCCAGGGGAACACTCTGACTTTAATTTACAAATGAAGCATTTGCATTTAGTGAGTCCTCCAGATCAGAGGCAGTAGGGATGACCAGGGATGTCTCTTGATAAATGTGTGAATTTTACCATTTTCCTGAAAAAATGTAACAAGTACTTTTGAGTGTCAGGAAAAATGTATGGAGTAAAAAGTACATTATGTTCTTTTGGAATGTAGTCAAGTAAAAGTTGGCAAAAATATAAATAGTAAAGTACGAATACCTCAAACTACTTAAGTAGTACTTTAAAGTATTTTTACTTAAGTACTTTAAACCACTGCTATTTTGATGCAAATTACTCTTAAGGATACAATATGCATCCCTTAGAACAGGGGTATTCATCTCTTGGCCTACTTGGTCCAGAGCCTCTTGGTTTTCTGTTCTACCTGATAATTAATTGCAACCACCTCGTGTCCCAGGTCTAAATCAGTCCCTGATTAGAGGGAAGATGAACAAATGCAGTGGATCTGGCTTCAAGGACCAGAGTTGAGTTTGAGGGCCTTTAGAAGTTAGAAATTGTTTGATTTCGAGACTGGGTTGGTTGTCATTCACCATTCCAGTCCCGAACAGGGAATCCATGCCATGTTTTCTTGTCAGCTCCCTGATAGCTGGAACTACTTACAGCATTATTTTCACTCCTCTTTTTTTCTCTCTCTCTTGTTGGGGATCATGGAGAGAAGTTGCAGAGGGGATGGGGAGCTGGATGTTAGTCCTTTAGGGTGTTTTGACATTTATCGCTGCAATATGCATCTTTATGGACCACCTGACCAGATTCACATAGAAATGTGAGTTATAGGTCTGTCATTCTTATTGAAAGCAAGTCTAAGAAGCGGTACATGTGTTCTATGTGCGATTTTCTATGCTTCCCGTTTTTAAAGGTGCAATATGCAGAAATGGCTCCGCCATTTCCTGCTTTCAAAAATGTGTATAGTTTGCCTAATTTTAGTTTGCAACAAAACAAGCAGTGTTTTGTGTAGGGAATCATTGTACCATCTAAACCGCTGTGAAATATCTTTTAAATAACCAAACATTTTGTATTTCCAGCTGTTTGAAGCTGGTGTACAAAACAGAAAGTAAAATATGCAGAAACAAAACTAAACAATGGGAAGCGTGGAAGTAGCGCACATAACTTATCTATTGCTTCTTCGACTTGGTGTTTCAGATGTATAACTCACATTTCTATTTGAATTTGGTTGGGTCGCCAAAAATGTTACATTTAAGTTTCTTTTTTTGCATCTTCTACTTTTGGTTTTTGGTTATTTTTGGTTATTGAGAATATATTTCACAGCAGTTTAGATGGTACAATGACTCTACGCTATACATTGCTTGTTTTGTCACAAACTGAAATGTACATTTTAACAACCACAAAATGGTAGAGCGATTTCTGTATATTGCACCTTTTAAAGAAAAGTCAAAAGAAAAGGCTACACGAGAGCATATGGACACCACTGTAGGCACGCTGGGAATGGTCACAGACAGGGTTATGAAGGTATGAAGTTGCGTCTGCTTAGTCTATATGTCAGATCCTGCTCATCATATAAAAATACCTTGGTTAATAATTAGGTAGCCCTGGTAATTGTGGAGAAGGTGATATTCATGCCAGTGTAGTGATGTCAGATCAGATGCATCAGCCACTTAATAGAGGGTAACTTTATGGTTTGTGTGTACTACCTCTGATCAGAATATGGCTGATATCAGACAGCTGGACTGTCCTCAAACAGACGTATCTCTCTGCTGCAGACGTTGTTGGGCACTAGAGAAGCCCCTTACCGCCTCCCTCCTCCCAGACAGAGAGGAGCTTGAGATGTCTTGGAACAGTGATGCATTTTTAATCCTGGTGTCAGCTACTCTACACCCCGTGCCGTCATCACAGGGATGCTCCCTTGGCTTGGAGGTTTTCCCCTTTAACTGTAGGTTAGAACATTATGGATGGAGCTCTCATCACTGTCCTTTATTAGACCTGGGCCTATATTACGCCTAATTGGACCCTTGCTTAAATATTTGCCTCGTTTCTGGAAAAAGATCAGGGCTCTCTAGTGTCTTCATTAATCATGTATTGATTTGGTATTTTCAGTTAGTGTTTTTGTTTTGTTTTTTTCCTGCCCACGCAGAAGCTTGAACTGTGTCTTTTAGGCTTCCATCATGTTGCTTCTTATCTGGAGTGGGAAGTCATCTGGAGGGAGGAGTTGACTTGGCATCTGGCCCATTGTGATTTCTCTCTCCAGTGGCATCGAAAATTACCCCCCCTCCCACTGCATCCTCCCCACTACCCCCGAGAAACGCTGGCTGCTCTCATTTGGAGTGTTTGCTCTTGAATTTAGCAGGCCCACTGTGCGTGGCGCTGTTTAATTTAATCCATGACAATTATCACCTCGACTCGACATGGTGGCTCTTAGATTGGGTTAAAACAACTCCTACTGGAGGACGCTGACACAGACAGATCTCTCCTCTGCTGTGTGTGTGGTGGGCTTCATTGATGTGTTAACTGTACTTTCCAGACAGTTGGTTTAAATGAAAAGAGGTAAAGGTGACGTCACCTTGGCTGCAAGTGTCAGAGTTGTGGCTGTAGCACCTGTCTGTGTGTCTTCAACTCTGCCCTAGTGTCATGGACCGCTAGGATGCCATTATTATCATCAAAGGTGACGTAGCCTAGAAAACAAGTGAGAGGTGAGGAGTGGGAAAGGCTAGATGATGTGAGACATGTAGTAAAGGGAGCCGTGTGGATTTCAGAGCCACTCAACAGGAGGTCAAGTCAGATCTGCAGATCTGAGTCAGGCCAAATTCCATTTATAGCGGGAAGATCATACAATTCTGACATTTCTTCCCTCTGCTAGGCAGCCTAATGGTTTTAGCCTGACGACATGGGTGTGTATGATCCAAATGATTTGGTGACATTCTAGCCTATGTCTGTAGGCCCCTCCATAGACCCCCAATATAACTGACTGGTTCAAAGATCATTGTCCTCCTTCTGTTTGTACTACTGCAGCTGCAGCCATATGGCATTTCTGCTCATTTACAGCTTGTCGCTGCGTGTAGCACAACCTCTGTCCATATTACACCTCTCATCATCCAGATTGATCTTAGGATGTTTGTGTTAAGCATACGTCTGTAACTTCTGCTTGTCCATAGCATAAACCCACCTCCGCCAGGGGCCCTATGTTCACATCGTTCGTTGACATCAGCAAACCGCTCGCTCAGCGCCATACACGTGGTCTGCGGGTGTGAGGCCGGTTGGACGTACTGCCAAATTCTCTAAAACGACGTTGGAGGTGGCTTATGTTACAGAAAATAACATTAACTTCTCTGGTGGACATTCGTTCAGTTAGCATGCCAATTGCGCGCTCCCTCAAAACTTGAGACATCTGTGGTATTGTGTTGTGTGACAAAACTGCGAATTTTAGAGTGGCCTTTTAATGTCCCCAGCACAAGATACACCTGTGTAATGATTATGCTTTTTAATCAGCTTCTTGATATGCCACACCTGTCAGGTGGATGGATTATCTTGGTAGTGGAGAAAAGCTCACGAACAGGGATGTAAACAAATATGTGCACAACATTTTAGAGAAATAAGATTTTTTAAAGATTTTGTGTGCATATGAACATTTTCTGGGCTCTTATTTGAGCTCATGGGACCAACACTTTACGTGTTGCTTTAACATTTTTGTTCAGTGTATATTGAAGATCATTGAAAGTCTGGAGTCCCTATTACCTCTTGCCCCCTCCCCACACCCCCATGCCCTCCATGGTACCAGCAGCTTGCACCAACACATACCACTCTGCCTTGCCTTGCCCAGCAGCCTGAGTGCCTCCATTAAGAATCAGTGACAGCTGTGACTATATTGAACTAATTCATGATCAACTCCCACCAGCCTCCTAAGGGAAGCCAACACAATAACTTTTCTATTTTTCTTCATCGCTCTTTTTCTCCCTTTTTCCCCCTCTTTTTCTTGCTCTCTCTTTCTCTCGCTCATAATGTCTCTCTGGCTCATTTTTTCTCTCTCTCTCTTTCTCAATTCAAAGTGCTTTATTGGCATGGGAGACATATGTTTACATTGCCAAAGCAAATGGAATAGACAATAAACAAGGGAAACATTAGTAAACATTACACTCACAAAGGTTTTTAAAAAGAATATAGACATTTCAAATGTTATATTATTGGCTATGTACAGTGTTGTAACAATGTGCAAGTAGTTTAAGTATGAAAGGAAAAATAAACTGATAAATATAGGTTGTATTTACAGTGTTGTTTGTGCTCCTCTGGTTGCCCTTTTCTCATGGCAACGGGCCACACATCTTTCTGCTGTGATGGCACACTGGTATTTCGCCTGACCGATATGGGAGTTTAACAATGTTTGATATGTTTTTGAATTCTTTGTGGTCTGTGTGATCTGTGAGAAATATGTGTCTTTAATGTGGTCATACATTTGGCAGGATGTTAAGGAGTGTAACTGGCCTCCTGAGTGGAGCAGTGGTCTAAGGCACTGCATCAGTGCTAGCTGTGCCGCTGGAGATCCTGGTTTGAGTCCAGGCTCTGGCGCAGCCGGCCGCGACCAGAAGACCCATTGGGAGGCGCACAATTGGCCCAGCGTCACCCGGGTTAGGGGAGGATTTGGCCGGCAGGGATGTCCTTGTCCCATCATGCTCTAGCGACGCCTGTGGCGGACCAGGTGTACGGTGTTTCTTCTGACACATTGGTGTTGCTGGCTTCCGGGTTAAGCAGGCATTGTGTCAAGAAGCCGTGCGACTTGGTTGGGTTGTGTTTCGGGGGAAGCATGGCTCTCGACCTTCGCCTCTCCCGAGTCCGTACGGGAGTTGCAGCGATAAGACAAGACTGTAACTTTCAATTGGATACCACGGAATTGGGGAGAAAATATTTTAAAAACAGCATTCCAATTTGCTCCATTTTTTTGTTGATTCTTTCCACTGTGTCAAGTAGTTGTCTTTTTATGTTCTCATAATTTGGTTGTCCTGGGGGTCTGTTTGTGTTTGTGAACAGAGCCTCAGAACCAGCTGTCTGAGGGGACTCTTCTCTACATTAGGGCTTTGTGGTGGAATGTGTGAAAATTACTTCCTTTTAGGTGGTTGTAGAATTTAACAGCTCTTTTCTGGATGTTGATAACTAGTGGGTATAGTCCTCGTTCTGCTCTGCATGCGTTGTTTTGGGGTTTTGTGTTGTACATTAAGTATAATTTGGCAGAGTCTCAATTGGGTGCCTGTCCCATTTTCTGAATCCTTGGTTGGTGAGTGGACCCCAGACCTCACAACCATAGAGGATGATGGGTTCGATAACTGATTGAAGTATTTCTAGCCATATCCTAATTGGGATGTTGAGATTTATTTTCCTTTTAATGGCAGCCTTGTGGAAGTTAGCTGTGGTGTTGATGTTTAGGCTGAGGTAGGTGTCATTCTTTGTAGGTTCTAGGGCAGCAGTGTCTAGATAAATATTATATTTGTTGTCTTGGTTACTGGACCTTTTTTGGAACTCCGTTATTTTTGTCTTATTGAGATTCACTGTCAGGGCCCAAGTCTATCAGAATCTGTGCAGAAGAGCTAGGTGCTGCTGTAGGCCCTCCTTGGTTGGGGACAGAAGCACCAGATCATCTGCAAACATTTGATTTAGTAGGGTGAGGCCGGTTGCTGCAGACTGTTCTAGTGCCCTCACTAATTCATTCCCTCTCTCTCTCTCTCTCTCTCTCTCTCTCAGGGGGCGTACCAGAGGTAGAGTGGTTGTGGAGGAGGAGGACAACAGCATGGACGGGACGGAGGCAGCCGCCTCAGGGAGTCCCCCTCAGGACACAACAGGTCAGTCACCCCCTCCACCCTCCATGTGAGACCTAGGTGGTCACCTTTAGTCCTGTCTATTTTGGTCTTGACTCCACTGGTGAGTGGTATGGAACTCCAGCTGAACTCAGAACGTACACATCCTGACTGACGAGAGTATACAGATATACAGAGAGTGTTTCTGAAAATGCCTACTACCGTGTTCCGAGCATGCAAATTGGAGCACGGGAGAGTCCCAATCAAAGTATGCGAAATGGAGCACGGCGGGCGCTTCTCAAATATATATTTTGAAGCATTGATGCTTCAACGGTAAGTATGCAAAGAAATATGAAGCAACCACATCTGTCTGTGTCTCGGTCGGTCTCTCGGTCTCTCTGTCCCCCTCTCTATCTGTTTCTGTTTGTCTCTGTCAGCCTCTGTCGGTCTCTCTCTGTCACTCTGTCTCTCTCTGTCTGTCTCTCTGTCGGTCTGTCTCGGTCTGTCTGTCGGTCTGTCTCGGTCTGTCTGTCTGTCTCGGTCTGTCTGTCTCTGTCGATCTCTCGGTCTTGGTCTGTTTTTTGGTCTGTCTTTACTTTCTCTCTTGCTTCCTCTCCGTGCTCCCTCTCCTCGGTCTCTCTCCCTCTCCTCGGTCTCTCTCTGTCTGGTCTGGTCTGTCTGTCAGTCTGTCAGTCTGTCAGTCTGTCAGTCTGTCAGTCTGTCAGTCTGTCTGTCTGTCTGTCTGTCTGTCTGTCTGTCTGTCTGTCTGTCTGGTTTGTTCTTCACTGGTTGCCCTTTCTTATGTCAACAGGTCACACATCTTGCTGCTGTGATGGCACATTGTTGTATTTCACCTAATAGATATTGGAGTTTATCAAAATTGGATTTGTTTTCAAATTTTTTGTGGGTCTGTGTAATCTGAGGGAAAAATGTGTCTCTAATATGGTCATACATTTGGCAGGAGGTTAGGAAGTGCAGCTCAGTTTCCACATTTTGTGGGCAGTGTGCACATAGCCTGTCTTCTCTTGAGAGCCAGGTCTGCCTACAGCGGCCTCTCTCAATAACAAGGCTATGCTCACTGAGTCTGTACATAGTCAAAGATTTATTTAATTCTGGGTCAGTCACAGTGGTCAGGCATTCTGCCACTGTGTACTCTCTGTTTAGGGCCAAATAGCATTCCAATCTGCTCAGTTTTTTGTTTAATTCTTTCCAATGTGTCAAGTAATTATCTTTTTGTTTTCTCATGATTTAGTTGAGTCTTATGGTTTAGTTTTGTTGCTGTCCTGGGGCTCTGTGGGATTTGTTTGTGTGCAGAGCCCTAGGACCAGCTTGCTTAGGGGACTCTTCTAGGTAAATATCTCAGAAGGTGATGGCTTTGTCACTCTCTCTCTCTTACTCTCTCTGTCTCTTACGCAATTCAATTCAATTCAAGGGCTTTATTGGCATGGGAAACATGTGTTAACATTGCCAAAGCAAGTAAGGTAGATAATATATAAAGTGAAATAAACAATAAAAATTAACAGTAGACATCACACATACAGAAGTTTCAAAACAATAAAGACATTACAAATGTCATATTATATATATATATATACAGTGTTTTTACAATGTACAAATGGTAAAGGACACAAGATAAAATAAATAAGCATAGATATGGGTTGTATTCACAATGGTGCGTGTTCTTCACTGGTTGCCCTTTTCTCGTGGCAACAGGTCACAAATCTTGCTGCTCTGATGGCACACTGTGGAATTTCACCCAGTAGATATGGGAGTTTTTCAAAATTGGATTTGTTTTCGAATTCTTTGTGGATCTGTGTAATCTGAGGGAAATATGTCTCTCTAATATGTTCATACATTGGGCAGGAGGTTAAGAAGTGCAGCTCAGTTTCCACCTCATTTTGTGGGCAGTGAGCACATAGCCTGTCTTCTCTTGAGAGCCATGTCTGCCTACGGCGGCCTTTCTCAATAGCAAGGCTATGCTCGCTGAGTCTGTACATAGTCAAAGCTTTCCTTAATTTTGGGTCAGTCACAGTGGTCAGGTATTCTGCCGCAGTGTACTCTCTGTGTAGGGCCAAATAGCATTCGAGTTTGCTCTGTTTTTTTGTTAATTCTTTCCAATGTGTCAAGTAATTATTTTTTTGTTTTCTCATGATTTGGTTGGGTCTAATTGTGCTGCTGTCCTAGGGCTCTGTAGGGTGTGTTTGTGTTTGTGAACAGAGCCCCAGGACCAGCTTGCTTAGGGGACTCTTCTCCAGGTTCATCTCTCTGTAGGTGATGGCTTTGTTGTGGAAGGTTTGGGAATCGCTTCCTTTTAGGTGGTTATAGAATTTAACGGATCTTTTCTGGATTTTGATAATTAGTGGGTATTGGCCTAATTCTGCTCTGCATGCATTATTTGGTGTTCTACGTTGTACACGGAGGATTTTTGCAGAATTCTGCGTGCAGAGTCTCAATTTGGTGTTTGTCCCATTTTGTGAAGTCTTGGTTGGTGAGCGGACCCCAGACCTCACAACCATAAAGGGCAATGGGCTCTATGACTGATTCAAGTATTTTTAGCCAAATCCTAATTGGTATGTTGAAATTTATGTTCCTTTTGATGGCATAGAATGCCCTTCTTGCCTTGTCTCTCAGATCGTTCACAGCTTTGTGGAAGTTACCTGTGGCACTGATGTTTAGGCCAAGGTATGTATAGTTTTTTGTGTGCTCTAGGGCAACAGTGTCTAGATGGAATTTGTATTTGTGGTCCTGGTGACTGGACCTTTTTTGGAACACCATTATTTTGGTCTTACTGAGATTTACTGTCAGGGCCCAGGTCTGACAGAATCTGTGCATAAGATCTAGGTGCTGCTGTAGGCCTTCCTTGGTTGGTGACAGAAGTACCAGATCATCAGCAAACAGCAGACATTTGACTTCGGATTCTAGTAGAGTGAGGCCGGGTGCTGCAGACTTTTCTAGTGCCCGCGCCAATTTGTTGATATATATGTTGAAGAGGGTGGGGCTTAAGCTGCATCCCTGTCTAACCCCACGACCCTGTGTGAAGAAATTTGTGTTTTTTGCCAATTTTAACTGCACACTTGTTGTTTGTGTACATGGATTTTATGATGTCGTATGTTTTACCCCCAACACCACTTTCCATCAGTTTGTATAGCAGACCCTCATGCCAAATTGAGTCAAAGGCTTTTTTGAAATCAACAAAGCATGAGAAGACTTTGCCTTTGTTTTGGTTTGTTTGGTTGTCAATTAGGGTGTGCAGGGTGAATACATGGTCTGTTGTACGGTAATTTGGTAAAAAGCCAATTTGACATTTGCTCAGTACATTTTTTTCATTGAGGAAGTGTACGAGTCTGCTGTTAATGATAATGCAGAGGATTTTCCCAAGGTTACTGTTGACGCATATTCCACGGTAGTTATTGGGGTCAAATTTGTCTCCATTTTTGTGGATTGGGGTGATCAGTCCTTGGTTCCAAATATTGGGGAAGATGCCAGAGCTAAGGATGGAGTTTTAGTATAGCCAATTGGAATTTGTTGTCTGTATATTTGATCATTTCATTGAGGATACCATCAACACCACAGGCCTTTTTGGGTTGGAGTGTTTTTATTTTGTCGTGTAACTCATTCAATGTAATTGGAGAATCCAGTGGGTTCTGGTAGTCTTTAATAGTTGATTCTAAGATCTGTATTTGATCATGTATATGTTTTTGCTCTTTATTCTTTGTTATAGAGCCAAAAAGATTGGAGAAGTGGTTTACCCATACATCTCCATTTTGGATAGATAATTCTTCGTGTTGTTGTTTGTTTAGTGTTTTCCAATTTTCCCAGAAGTGGTTAGAGTCTATGGATTCTTCAGTTACATTGAGCTGATTTCTGACATGCTGATCCTTCTTTTTCCGTAGTGTATTTCTGTATTGTTTTAGTGATTCACCATAGTGAAGGCGTAGACTCAGGTTTTCCGGGTCTCTATGTTTTTGGTTGGACAGGTTTCTCAATTTCTTTCTTAGATTTTTGCATTCTTCATCAAACCATTTGTCATTGTTGTTAATTTTCTTCAGTTTTCTATTTGACATTTTTAGATTTGATAGGGAAGCTGAGAGGTCAAATATACTGTTAAGATTTTCTACTGCCAAGTTTACACCTTCACTATTACAGTGGAACGTTTTACCCAGGAAATTGTCTAAAAGGGATTTAATTTGTTGTTGCCTAATTGTTTTTTGGTAGGTTTCCAAACTGCATTCCTTCCATCTATAGCATTTCTTAATGTTACTCAGTTCCTTTGGCTTTGATGCCTCA